>NC_083560.1:151080958-151285157 GCF_019925205.1 Metopolophium dirhodum
TCATAGTAATATGCCTCAGACCAGGCCAGGGGTACCGTTTTTTTTGTAGAGCAGTTGTACAGGAAAACGTATTGTTTATCATTTTTCCGACCATGTTCTGGAAGGTGGCGACGCATCAAACCTATATATTTGGGAATCCAGGAAATTTCTCTATACGTCAATCATAGTTAAAAAGTGTACACGGCTTTCAGGTACATAGTTATATGCCTCGGACCAGGCCAGGGGACCGTTTTTTTCGTAGAGCCACGGTACAGGCAAACGTATCGTCCATACTTTTAGCCGATCGTGTGCCGGAAAGTGGTAACGCATTAAAATCTATATATTTGGAAATCCAGGAAAATTCTCTATATGTCGATCATTAGTTCAAAAGTGTACACGGTTTTCGGGTACATAGTAATATGCCTCAGACCAGGCCATGGGACTGTTGTTTTTATAGAGCTGCGGTACAGGGAAACGTATCGTTTATAATTTTTCTGACCGTGTTCCGGGAGGTGGCGACGCATCAAACCTATATATTTGGAACGCCAGAAAAATTCTTCATAAGTCGAATCATAGTTAAAAAGTGTACACGGCTTTCAGGTACATAGTAATATACCTCAAACCAGGCCAGGGTACCGTTTTTTTGTAGAGCCGTGGTACAGGAAAACGTATTGTTTATCATTTTTCCGACCGTGTTCTGGAAGGTGGCGACGCATCAAAACTATATATTTGGAAAGCCAGAAAAATTCTTCATAAGTCGATCATAGCTAAAAAGTGTACACGGTTTTCGGGTACATAGTAATATGCCTCAGACCAGGCCAGAACCGTTTTTTTTGTAAAAACCGCGGTACAGGCAAACGTGCCTTTTATAATTTCTCCGATCGTGTTCTGGAAGGGTGGCGACGCATCACACCTATATATTTGGAAAGCCAGAAAAATTCTCCATAAGTCGTTCTTGTTCAAATGTGTTCACGGCTTTCGGGTACATAGTAATATGCCTCGGACCAGGCCAGGGGACCGTTTATTTGTAGATCCGCGGTACAGGCAAACGTATCGTCCATACTTTTTAGCCGATCGTGTGCCGGAAAGTGGCGACGCATTAAATCTATATATTTGGAAAGCCAGGAAAATTCTCCATAAGTCGATCATAGTTCAAAAGTGTACACGGTTTTCGGGTACATAGTAATATGCCTCAGACCAGGCCATGGGACTGTTGTTTTTATAGAGCTGCGGTACAGGGAAACGTATCGTTTATAATTTTTCTGACCATGTTCCGGGAGGTGGCGACGCAATCAAACCTATATATTTGGAACGCCAGAAAAATTCTTCATAAGTCGATCATAGTTAAAAAGTGTACACGGCTTTCAGGTACATAGTAATATGCCTCAGACCAGGCCAGGGTACCGTTTTTTTGTAGAGCCGTGGTACAGGAAAACGTATTGTTTATCATTTTTCCGACCGTGTTCTGGAAGGTGGCGACGCATCAAACCTATATATTTGGAACGCCCAGAAAAAATTCCTCCATAAGGTCGATCATAGTTAAAAAGTGTACACGGCTTTCGGGTACATAGTAATATGCCTCGGACCAGGCCAGGGGACTGTTTTTTTGTAGAGCCGCGAAACAGGCAAACGTATCGTCCATCCTTTTAGCCGATCGTGTGCCGGAAAGTGGCGACGCATTAAATCTATATATAAGGAAAGCCAGGAAAATTCTCTATATGTCGATCATAGTTCAAAAGTGTACACGGTTATCGGGTACATAGTAATATGCCTCAGACCAGGCCATGGGACTGTTGTTTTTATAGAGCTGTGGTACAGGGAAACGTATCGTTTATAATTTTTCTGACCGTGTTCCGGGAGGTGGCGACGAATCAAACCTATATATTTGGAAAGCCAGAAAAATTCTCCATAAGTCGTTCTTGTTCAAATGTGTTCACGGCTTTCGGGTACATAGTAATATGCCTCAGACCAGGCCAGGGTACCGTTTTTTTGTAGAGCAGTTGTACAGGAAAACGTATTGTTTATCATTTTTCCGACCATGTTCTGGAAGGTGGCGACGCATCAAACCTATATATTTGGGAATCCAGGAAATTTCTCTATACGTCGATCATAGTTAAAAAGTGTACACGGCTTTCAGGTACATAGTTATATGCCTCGGACCAGGCCAGGGGACCGTTTTTTCGTAGAGCCACGGTACAGGCAAACGTATCGTCCATACTTTTAGCCGATCGTGTGCCGGAAAGTGGTAACGCATTAAATCTATATATTTGGAAATCCAGGAAAATTCTCTATATGTCGATCATAGTTCAAAAGTGTACACGGTTTTCGGGTACATAGTAATATGCCTCAGACCAGGCCATGGGACTGTTGTTTTTATAGAGCTGCGGTACAGGGAAACGTATCGTTTATAATTTTTCTGACCGTGTTCCGGGAGGTGGCGACGCATCAAACCTATATATTTGGAACGCCAGAAAAATTCTTCATAAGTCGATCATAGTTAAAAAGTGTACACGGCTTTCAGGTACATAGTAATATACCTCAAACCAGGCCAGGGTACCGTTTTTTTGTAGAGCCGTGGTACAGGAAAACGTATTGTTTATCATTTTTCCGACCGTGTTCTGGAAGGTGGCGACGCATCAAAACTATATATTTGGAAAGCCAGAAAAATTCTTCATAAGTCGATCATAGCTAAAAAGTGTACACGGTTTTCGGGTACATAGTAATATGCCTCAGACCAGGCCAGAACCGTTTTTTTGTAAAACCGCGGTACAGGCAAACGTGCCTTTTATAATTTCTCCGATCGTGTTCTGGAAGGTGGCGACGCATCACACCTATATATTTGGAAAGCCAGAAAAATTCTCCATAAGTCGTTCTTGTTCAAATGTGTTCACGGCTTTCGGGTACATAGTAATATGCCTCGGACCAGGCCAGGGGACCGTTTATTTGTAGATCCGCGGTACAGGCAAACGTATCGTCCATACTTTTAGCCGATCGTGTGGCGGAAAGTGGCGACGCATTAAATCTATATATTTGGAAAGCCAGGAAAATTCTCCATAAGTCGATCATAGTTCAAAAGTGTACACGGTTTTCGGGTACATAGTAATATGCCTCAGACCAGGCCATGGGACTGTTGTTTTTATAGAGCTGCGGTACAGGGAAACGTATCGTTTATAATTTTTCTGACCGTGTTCCGGGAGGTGGCGACGCATCAAACCTATATATTTGGAACGCCAGAAAAATTCTTCATAAGTCGATCATAGTTAAAAAGTGTACACGGCTTTCAGGTACATAGTAATATGCCTCAGACCAAGCCAGGGGACCGTTTTTTTGTAGAGCTGCGGTACAGGCAAACGTATCGTCCATACTTTTTGCCGATCGTGTGCCGGAAAGTGGCGACTCATTAAACCTATATATTTGGAAAGCCAGATATTTTCTCTATAAGCTGATCATAGTTCAATAGTGTACAAGGCGTTCGGTGGCATAGTTATATGCGTCAGACCAGGCCAAGGGACCGTTTTTTTGTAGAGCCGCGGTACAGGCAAACGTGCTATTTATAAGTTTTCCGACCGTGTTCCGGAAGGTTGCGACACATCAAACCTATATATTTGTAAAGCTAGAAAAATTCTCCATAAGTCGTTCTTGTTCAAATGTGTTCACGGCTTTCGGGTACATAGTAATATGCCTCGGACCAGGCCAAGGGACCGTTTTTTTTGTAGAGCCGCGGTACAGGCAAACGTGCTATTTATAATTTTTCCGATCGTGTGCCGGAAAGTGGCGACGCATTAAATCTATATATAAGGAAAGCCAGGAAAATTCTCTATATGTCGATCATAGTTCAAAAGTGTACACGGTTATCGGGTACATAGTAATATGCCTCAGACCAGGCCATGGGACTGTTGTTTTTATAGAGCTGTGGTACAGGGAAACGTATCGTTTATAATTTTTCTGACCGTGTTCCGGGAGTTGGCGACGAATCAAACCTATATATTTGGAAAGCCAGAAAAATTCTCCATAAGTCGTTCTTGTTCAAATGTGTTCACGGCTTTCGGGTACATAGTAATATGCCTCAGACCAGGCCAGGGTACCGTTTTTTTGTAGAGCAGTTGTACAGGAAAACGTATTGTTTATCATTTTTCCGACCATGTTCTGGAAGGTGGCGACGCATCAAACCTATATATTTGGGAATCCAGGAAATTTCTCTATACGTCGATCATAGTTAAAAAGTGTACACGGCTTTCAGGTACATAGTAATATGCCTCGGACCAGGCCAGGGGACCGTTTATTTGTAGAGCCGCGGTACAGGCAAACGTATCGTCCATACTTTTAGCCGATCGTGTGCCGGAAAGTGGCGACGCATTAAATCTATATATTTGGAAAGCCAGGAAAATTCTCCATAAGTCGATCATAGTTCAAAAGTGTACACGGTTTTCGGGTACATAGTAATATGCCTCAGACCAGGCCACGGGACTGCTGTTTTTATAGAGCTGCGGTACAGGGAAACGTATCGTTTATAATTTTTCTGACCATGTTCCGGGAGGTGGCGACGCATCAAACCTATATATTTGGAACGCCAGAAAAATTCTTCATAAGTCGATCATAGTTAAAAAGTGTACACGGCTTTCAGGTACATAGTAATATGCCTCAGACCAAGCCAGGGGACCGTTTTTTTGTAGAGCTGCGGTACAGGCAAACGTATCGTCCATACTTTTTGCCGATCGTGTGCCGGAAAGTGGCGACTCATTAAACCTATATATTTGGAAAGCCAGATATTTTCTCTATAAGCTGATCATAGTTCAATAGTGTACAAGGCTTTCGGTGGCATAGTTATATGCGTCAGACCAGGCCAAGGGACCGTTTTTTTGTAGAGCCGCGGTACAGGCAAACGTGCTATTTATAATTTTTCCGACCGTGTTCCGGAAGGTTGCGACACATCAAACCTATATATTTGTAAAGCTAGAAAAATTCTCCATAAGTCGTTCTTGTTCAAATGTGTTCACGGCTTTCGGGTACATAGTAATATGCCTCGGACCAGGCCAGGGGACCGTTTTTTTTTTGTAGAGCCGCGGTACAGGCAAACGTATCGTCCATCCTTTTAGCCGATCGTGTGCCGGAAAGTGGCGACGCATTAAATTTATATATAAGGAAAGCCAGGAATATTCTCTATATGTCGATCATAGTTCAAAAGTGTACACGGTTTTCGGGTACATAGTAATATGCCTCAGACCAGGCCATGGGACTGTTGTTTTTATAGAGCTGCGGTACAGGGAAACGTATCGTTTATAATTTTTCTGACCATGTTCCGGGAGGTGGCGACGCATCAAACCTATATATTTGGAACGCCAGAAAAATTCTTCATAAGTCGATCATAGTTAAAAAGTGTACACGGCTTTCAGGTACATAGTAATATGCCTCAGACCAGGCCAGGGTACCGTTTTTTTGTAGAGCCGTGGTACAGGAAAACGTATTGTTTATCATTTTTCCGACCGTGTTCTGGAAGGTGGCGACGCATCAAACCTATATATTTGGAACGCCAGAAAAATTCTCAATAAGTCGATCATAGTTAAAAAGTGTACACGGCTTTCGGGTACATAGTAATATGCCTCGGACCAGGCCAGGGGACTGTTTTTTTGTAGAGCCGCGAAACAGGCAAACGTATCGTCCATCCTTTTAGCCGATTGTGTGCCGGAAAGTGGCGACGCATTAAATCTATATATAAGGAAAGCCAGGAAAATTCTCTATATGTCGATCATAGTTCAAAAGTGTACACGGTTATCGGGTACATAGTAATATGCCTCAGACCAGGCCATGGGACTGTTGTTTTTATAGAGCTGTGGTACAGGGAAACGTATCGTTTATAATTTTTCTGACCGTGTTCCGGGAGGTGGCGACGAATCAAACCTATATATTTGGAAAGCCAGAAAAATTCTCCATAAGTCGTTCTTGTTCAAATGTGTTCACGGCTTTCGGGTACATAGTAATATGCCTCAGACCAGGCCAGGGTACCGTTTTTTTGTAGAGCAGTTGTACAGGAAAACGTAATGTTTATCATTTTTCCGACCATGTTCTGGAAGGTGGCGACGCATCAAACCTATATATTTGGGAATCCAGGAAATTTCTCTATACGTCGATCATAGTTAAAAAGTGTACACGGCTTTCAGGTACATAGTTATATGCCTCGGACCAGGCCAGGGGACCGTTTTTTCGTAGAGCCACGGTACAGGCAAACGTATCGTCCATACTTTTAGCCGATCGTGTGCCGGAAAGTGGTAACGCATTAAATCTATATATTTGGAAATCCAGGAAAATTCTCTATATGTCGATCATAGTTCAAAAGTGTACACGGTTTTCGGGTACATAGTAATATGCCTCAGACCAGGCCATGGGACTGTTGTTTTTATAGAGCTGCGGTACAGGGAAACGTATCGTTTATAATTTTTCTGACCGTGTTCCGGGAGGTGGCGACGCATCAAACCTATATATTTGGAACGCCAGAAAAATTCTTCATAAGTCGATCATAGTTAAAAAGTGTACACGGCTTTCAGGTACATAGTAATATACCTCAAACCAGGCCAGGGTACCGTTTTTTTGTAGAGCCGTGGTACAGGAAAACGTATTGTTTATCATTTTTCCGACCGTGTTCTGGAAGGTGGCGACGCATCAAAACTATATATTTGGAAAGCCAGAAAAATTCTTCATAAGTCGATCATAGCTAAAAAGTGTACACGGTTTTCGGGTACATAGTAATATGCCTCAGACCAGGCCAGAACCGTTTTTTTGTAAAACCGCGGTACAGGCAAACGTGCCTTTTATAATTTCTCCGATCGTGTTCTGGAAGGTGGCGACGCATCACACCTATATATTTGGAAAGCCAGAAAAATTCTCCATAAGTCGTTCTTGTTCAAATGTGTTCACGGCTTTCGGGTACATAGTAATATGCCTCGGACCAGGCCAGGGGACCGTTTATTTGTAGATCCGCGGTACAGGCAAACGTATCGTCCATACTTTTAGCCGATCGTGTGCCGGAAAGTGGCGACGCATTAAATCTATATATTTGGAAAGCCAGGAAAATTCTCCATAAGTCGATCATAGTTCAAAAGTGTACACGGTTTTCGGGTACATAGTAATATGCCTCAGACCAGGCCATGGGACTGTTGTTTTTATAGAGCTGCGGTACAGGGAAACGTATCGTTTATAATTTTTCTGACCATGTTCCGGGAGGTGGCGACGCATCAAACCTATATATTTGGAACGCCAGAAAAATTCTTCATAAGTCGATCATAGTTAAAAAGTGTACACGGCTTTCAGGTACATAGTAATATGCCTCAGACCAGGCCAGGGTACCGTTTTTTTGTAGAGCCGTGGTACAGGAAAACGTATTGTTTATCATTTTTCCGACCGTGTTCTGGAAGGTGGCGACGCATCAAACCTATATATTTGGAACGCCAGAAAAATTCTCCATAAGTCGATCATAGTTAAAAAGTGTACACGGCTTTCGGGTACATAGTAATATGCCTCGGACCAGGCCAGGGGACTGTTTTTTTGTAGAGCCGCGAAACAGGCAAACGTATCGTCCATCCTTTTAGCCGATCGTGTGCCGGAAAGTGGCGACGCATTAAATCTATATATAAGGAAAGCCAGGAAAATTCTCTATATGTCGATCATAGTTCAAAAGTGTACACGGTTATCGGGTACATAGTAATATGCCTCAGACCAGGCCATGGGACTGTTGTTTTTATAGAGCTGTGGTACAGGGAAACGTATCGTTTATAATTTTTCTGACCGTGTTCCGGGAGGTGGCGACGAATCAAACCTATATATTTGGAAAGCCAGAAAAATTCTCCATAAGTCGTTCTTGTTCAAATGTGTTCACGGCTTTCGGGTACATAGTAATATGCCTCAGACCAGGCCAGGGTACCGTTTTTTTGTAGAGCAGTTGTACAGGAAAACGTATTGTTTATCATTTTTCCGACCATGTTCTGGAAGGTGGCGACGCATCAAACCTATATATTTGGGAATCCAGGAAATTTCTCTATACGTCGATCATAGTTAAAAAGTGTACACGGCTTTCAGGTACATAGTTATATGCCTCGGACCAGGCCAGGGGACCGTTTTTTCGTAGAGCCACGGTACAGGCAAACGTATCGTCCATACTTTTAGCCGATCGTGTGCCGGAAAGTGGTAACGCATTAAATCTATATATTTGGAAATCCAGGAAAATTCTCTATATGTCGATCATAGTTCAAAAGTGTACACGGTTTTCGGGTACATAGTAATATGCCTCAGACCAGGCCATGGGACTGTTGTTTTTATAGAGCTGCGGTACAGGGAAACGTATCGTTTATAATTTTTCTGACCGTGTTCCGGGAGGTGGCGACGCATTAGGCCATTTATTCGGAGAGCCAGAAAAATTCTCCATAAGTCGATCATAATTAAAAAGTGTACACGGCTTTCGGGTACATAGTAATATGCCTTAGACCAGGCCAGGGGACCGTTTATTTGTAGATCCGCGGTACAGGCAAACGTATCGTCCATACTTTTAGCCGATCGTGTGCCGGAAAGTGGCGACGCATTAAATCTATATATTTGGAAAGCCAGGAAAATTCTCCATAAGTCGATCATAGTTCAAAAGTGTACACGGTTTTCGGGTACATAGTAATATGCCTCAGACCAGGCCATGGGACTGTTGTTTTTATAGAGCTGTGGTACAGGGAAACGTATCGTTTATAATTTTTCTGACCGTGTTCCGGGAGGTGGCGACGAATCAAACCTATATATTTGGAAAGCCAGAAAAATTCTCCATAAGTCGTTCTTGTTCAAATGTGTTCACGGCTTTCGGGTACATAGTAATATGCCTCAGACCAGGCCAGGGTACCGTTTTTTTGTAGAGCAGTTGTACAGGAAAACGTATTGTTTATCATTTTTCCGACCATGTTCTGGAAGGTGGCGACGCATCAAACCTATATATTTGGGAATCCAGGAAATTTCTCTATACGTCGATCATAGTTAAAAAGTGTACACGGCTTTCAGGTACATAGTTATATGCCTCGGACCAGGCCAGGGGACCGTTTTTTCGTAGAGCCACGGTACAGGCAAACGTATCGTCCATACTTTTAGCCGATCGTGTGCCGGAAAGTGGTAACGCATTAAATCTATATATTTGGAAATCCAGGAAAATTCTCTATATGTCGATCATAGTTCAAAAGTGTACACGGTTTTCGGGTACATAGTAATATGCCTCAGACCAGGCCATGGGACTGTTGTTTTTATAGAGCTGCGGTACAGGGAAACGTATCGTTTATAATTTTTCTGACCGTGTTCCGGGAGGTGGCGACGCATCAAACCTATATATTTGGAACGCCAGAAAAATTCTTCATAAGTCGATCATAGTTAAAAAGTGTACACGGCTTTCAGGTACATAGTAATATACCTCAAACCAGGCCAGGGTACCGTTTTTTTGTAGAGCCGTGGTACAGGAAAACGTATTGTTTATCATTTTTCCGACCGTGTTCTGGAAGGTGGCGACGCATCAAAACTATATATTTGGAAAGCCAGAAAAATTCTTCATAAGTCGATCATAGCTAAAAAGTGTACACGGTTTTCGGGTACATAGTAATATGCCTCAGACCAGGCCAGAACCGTTTATTTGTAAAACCGCGGTACAGGCAAACGTGCCTTTTATAATTTCTCCGATCGTGTTCTGGAAGGTGGCGACGCATCACACCTATATATTTGGAAAGCCAGAAAAATTCTCCATAAGTCGTTCTTGTTCAAATGTGTTCACGGCTTTCGGGTACATAGTAATATGCCTCGGACCAGGCCAGGGGACCGTTTATTTGTAGATCCGCGGTACAGGCAAACGTATCGTCCATACTTTTAGCCGATCGTGTGCCGGAAAGTGGCGACGCATTAAATCTATATATTTGGAAAGCCAGGAAAATTCTCCATAAGTCGATCATAGTTCAAAAGTGTACACGGTTTTCGGGTACATAGTAATATGCCTCAGACCAGGCCATGGGACTGTTGTTTTTATAGAGCTGCGGTACAGGGAAACGTATCGTTTATAATTTTTCTGACCATGATCCGGGAGGTGGCGACGCATCAAACCTATATATTTGGAACGCCAGAAAAATTCTTCATAAGTCGATCATAGTTAAAAAGTGTACACGGCTTTCAGGTACATAGTAATATGCCTCAGACCAGGCCAGGGTACCGTTTTTTTGTAGAGCCGTGGTACAGGAAAACGTATTGTTTATCATTTTTCCGACCGTGTTCTGGAAGGTGGCGACGCATCAAACCTATATATTTGGAAAGCCAGAAAAATTCTTCATAAGTCGATCATAGCTAAAAAGTGTACACGGTTTTCGGGTACATAGTAATATGCCTCAGACCAGGCCAGAACCGTTTTTTTGTAAAACCGCGGTACAGGCAAACGTGCCTTTTATAATTTCTCCGATCGTGTTCTGGAAGGTGGCGACGCATCACACCTATATATTTGGAAAGCCAGAAAAATTCTCCATAAGTCGTTCTTGTTCAAATGTGTTCACGGCTTTCGGGTACATAGTAATATGCCTCGGACCAGGCCAGGGGACCGTTTATTTGTAGATCCGCGGTACAGGCAAACGTATCGTCCATACTTTTAGCCGATCGTGTGCCGGAAAGTGGCGACGCATTAAATCTATATATTTGGAAAGCCAGGAAAATTCTCCATAAGTCGATCATAGTTCAAAAGTGTACACGGTTTTCGGGTACATAGTAATATGCCTCAGACCAGGCCATGGGACTGTTGTTTTTATAGAGCTGCGGTACAGGGAAACGTATCGTTTATAATTTTTCTGACCGTGTTCCGGGAGGTGGCGACGCATCAAACCTATATATTTGGAACGCCAGAAAAATTCTTCATAAGTCGATCATAGTTAAAAAGTGTACACGGCTTTCAGGTACATAGTAATATGCCTCAGACCAAGCCAGGGGACCGTTTTTTTGTAGAGCTGCGGTACAGGCAAACGTATCGTCCATACTTTTTGCCGATCGTGTGCCGGAAAGTGGCGACTCATTAAACCTATATATTTGGAAAGCCAGATATTTTCTCTATAAGCTGATCATAGTTCAATAGTGTACAAGGCTTTCGGTGGCATAGTAATATGCGTCAGACCAGGCCAAGGGACCGTTTTTTTGTAGAGCCGCGGCACAGGCAAACGTGCTATTTATAATTTTTCCGACCGTGTTCCGGAAGGTGAAGACGCATCAAACCTATATATTTGGAAAGCCAGAAAAATTCTCCATAAGTCGTTCTTGTTCAAATGTGTTCACGGCTTTCGGGTACATAGTAATATGCCTCGGACCAGGCCAGGGTACCGTTTTTTTGTAGAGCAGTTGTACAGGAAAACGTATTGTTTATCATTTTTCCGACCTTGTTCTGGAAGGTGGCGACGCATCAAACCTATATATTTGGGAATCCAGGTAATTTCTCTATACGTCGATCATAGTTAAAAAGTGTACACGGCTTTCAGGTACATAGTTATATGCCTCGGACCAGCCCAGGGGACCGTTTTTTCGTAGAGCCACGGTACAGGCAAACGTATCGTCCATACTTTTAGCCGATCGTGTGCCGGAAAGTGGCAACGCATTAAATCTATATATTTGGAAATCCAGGAAAATTCTCTATATGTCGATCATAGTTCAAAAGTGTAGACGGTTTTCGGGTACATAGTAATATGCCTCAGACCAGGCCACGGGACTGTTGTTTTTATAGAGCTGCGGTACAGGGAAACGTATCGTTTATAATTTTTCTGACCGTGTTCCGGGAGGTGGTGACGCATCAAACCTATATATTTGGAACGCTAGAAAAATTCTTCATAAGTCGATCATAGTTAAAAAGTGTACACGGCTTTCAGGTACATAGTAATATGCCTCGGACCAGGCCAGGGGACCAATTTTTTTGTAGAGCCGCGGTACAGGCAAACGTATCGTCCATCCTTTTATCCGATCGTGTGCCGGAAAGTGGCGACGCATTAAATCTATATAAAAGGAAAGCCAGGAAAATTCTCTATATGTCGATCATAGTTCAAAAGTGTACACGGTTATCGGGTACATAGTAATATGCCTCAGACCAGGCCATGGGACTGTTGTTTTTATAGAGCTGCGTTACAGGGAAACGTATCGTTTATAATTTTTTTGACCGTGTTCCGGGAGGTGGCGACGCATCAAATCTATATATTTGGAAAGCCAGGAAAATTCTTCATAAGTCGATCATAGTTAAAAAGTGTACACGGTTTTTGGGTACATAGTAATATGCCTCAGACCAGGCCAGGGTACCGTTTTTTTGTAGATCCGTGGTACAGGGAAACGTATCGTTTATAAATTTTCTGACCGTGTTCAGGGAGGTGGCGACGCATCAAACCTATATATTTGGAACGCCAGAAAAATTCTTCATAAGTCGATCATAGCTAAAAAGTGTACACGGTTTTCGGGTACATAGTAATATGCCTCAGACCAGGCCAGGGGACCGTTTTTTTGTAGAGCCGCGGTACAGGCAAACGTGCCTTTTATAATTTTTCCGATCGTGTTCTGGAAGGTGGCGACGCATCACACCTATATATTTGGAAAGCCAGAAAAATTCTCCATAAGTCGTTCTTGTTCAAATGTGTTCACGGCTTTCGGGTACATAGTAATATGCCTCGGACCAGGCCAGTGGACCGTTTTTTTTGTAGAGCCGCGGTACAGGCAAACGTATCGTCCATCCTTTTAGCCGATCGTGTGCCGGAAAGTGGCGACGCATTAAATTTATATATAAGGAAAGCCAGGAAAATTCTCTATATGTCGATCATAGTTCAAAAGTGTACACGGTTTTCGGGTACATAGTAATATGCCTCAGACCAGGCCACGGGACTGCTGTTTTTATAGAGCTGCGGTACAGGGAAACGTATCGTTTATAATTTTTCTGACCATGTTCCGGGAGGTGGCGACGCATCAAACCTATATATTTGGAACGCCAGAAAAATTCTTCATAAGTCGATCATAGTTAAAAAGTGTACACGGCTTTCAGGTACATAGTTATATGTCTCAGACCAGGCCAGGGTACCGTTTTTTTTGTAGAGCCGTGGTACAGGAAAACGTATTGTTTATCATTTTTCCGACCGTGTTGTGGAAGGTGGCCACGCATCAAACCTATATATTTGGAACGCCAGAAAAATTCTCCATAAGTCGATCATAGTTAAAAAGTGTACACGGCTTTCGGGTACATAGTAATATGCCTCAGACCAGGCCAGGGGACCGTTTTTTTGTAGAGCCGCGGTACAGGCAAACGTGCCTTTTATAATTTTTCCAACCGTGTTCCGGAAGGTGGCAACGCATCAAACCTATATATTTGAAAAGCCAGAAAAATTCTCCATAAGTCGTTCTTGTTCAAATGTGTTCACGGCTTTCGGGTACATAGTAATATGCCTCGGACCAGGCCAGGGGACCGTTTTTTTTGTAGAGCCACGAAACAGGCAAACGTATCGTCCATCCTTTTAGCCGATCGTGTGCCGGAAAGTGGCGACGCATTAAATCTATATATAAGGAAAGCCAGGAAAATTCTCTATATGTCGATCATAGTTCAAAAGTGTACACGGTTATTGGGTACATAGTAATATGCCTCAGACGAGGCCATGGGACTGTTGTTTTTATAGAGCTGCGGTACAGGGAAACGTATCGTTTATAATTTTTCTGACCGTGTTCCGGGAGGTGGCGACGCATCAAACCTATATATTTGGAAAGCCAGGAAAATTCTTCATAAGTCGATCATAGTTAAAAAGTGTACACGGTTTTTAGGTACATAGTAATATGCCTCAGACCAGGCCAGGGTACCGTTTTTTTGTAGAGCAGTTGTACAGGAAAACGTTTTGTTTATCATTTTTCCGACCGTGTTCTGGAAGGTGGCGACGCATCAAACCTATATATAAGGAAAGCCAGGAAAATTCTCTATATGTCGATCATAGTTCAAAAGTGTACACGGTTATCGGGTACATAGTAATATGCCTCAGACCAGGCCATGGGACTGTTGTTTTTATAGAGCTGCGGTACAGGGAAACGTATCGTTTATAATTTTTCTGACCGTGTTCCGGGAGGTGGCGACGCATCAAATCTATATATTTGGAATGCCAGGAAAATTCTCTATATGTCGATCATAGTTAAAAAGTGTACACGGTTTTTAGGTACATAGTAATATGCCTCAGACCAGGCCAGGGTACCGTTTTTTTGTAGAGCCGTGGTACAGGAAAACGTATTGTTTATCATTTTTCCGACCGTGTTCTGGAAGGTGGCGACGCATCAAACCTATATATTTGGAACGCCAGAAAAATTCTCCATAAGTCGATCATAGTTAAAAAGTGTACACGGCTTTCGGGTACATAGTAATATGCCTCGGACCAGGCCAGGGGACCGTTTTTTTGTAGAGCCGCGGTACAGGCAAACGTATCGTCCATACTTTTAGCCGATCGTGTGCCGGAAAGTGGCAACGCATTAAATCTATATATTTGGAAATCCAGGAAAATTCTCTATATGTCGATCATAGTTCAAATGTGTTCACGGCTTTCGGGTACATAGTAATATGCCTCGGACCAGGCCAGGGGACCGTTTTTTTGTAGAGCCGCGGTACAGGCAAACGTATCGTCCATACTTTTAGCCGATCGTGTGCCGGAAAGTGGCGACGCATCAAACCTATATATTTGGAAAGCCAGAAAAATTCTCCATAAGTCGATCATGGTTAAAAAGTGTACACGGCTTTCGGGTACATAGTAATATGCCCCAGACCAGGCCAGGGGACGGTTTTTTTGTAGAGCCGCGGTACAGGCAAACGTATCGTCCATACTTTTTGCCGATCGTGTGCCGGAAAGTGGCGACTCATTAAACCTATATATTTGGAAAGCCAGAAAAATTCTCTATATGTCGATCATAGTTCAAAAGTGTACACGGTTTTCGGGTACATAGTAATATGCCTCAGACCAGGCCTCGGGACTGTTGTTTTTATAGAGCTGCGGTACAGGGAAACGTATCGTTTATTATTTTTCTGACCGTGTTCCGGGAGGTGGCGACGCATCAAACCTATATATTTGGAACGCCAGAAAAATTCTCTATATGTCGATCATAGTTCAAAAGTGTACACGGTTTTCGGGTAAATAGTAATATGCCTCAGACCAGGCCACGGGACTGTTGTTTTTATAGAGCTGCGGTACAGGGAAACGTATCGTTTATATTTTTTCTGACCGTATTCCGGAAGGTGGTGACGCATTAAACCTATATATTTGGAAAGCCAGAAAAATTCTCCATATGTCGTTCTTGTTCAAATGTGTTCACGGCTTCCGGGTACATAGTAATATGCCTCGGACCAGGCCAGGGGACCGTTTTTTTTGTAGAGCCGTGGTACAGGCAAACGTATCGACCATACTTTTAGCCGATCGTGTGCTGGAATGTGGCGACGCATTAAATCTATATATTTGGAAAGCCAGGAAAATTCTCTATATGTCGATCATAGTTCAAAAGTGTACACGGTTTTCGGGTACATAGTAATATGCCTCAGACCAGGCCAGGGTACCGTTTTTTTGTAGAGCCGTGGTACAGGAAAACGTATTGTATATCATTTTTCCGACCGTGTTCTGGAAGGTGGCGACGCATCAAACCTATATATTTGGAAATCCAGGAAAATTCTCTATATGTCGATCATAGTTCAAAAGTGTACACGGTTTTCGGGTACATAGTAATATGCCTCAGACCAGGCCACGGGACTGTTGTTTTTATAGAGCTGCGGTACAGGGAAACGTATCGTTTATAATTTTTCTGACCGTGTTCCGGGAGGTGGCGACGCATCAAACCTATATATTTGGAACGCCAGAAAAATAAATGTTCTTCAAAGTCAAGTTGTCGAATTTGTCAGAAACGACATCATACTTTATTACACTTGACAACGTCAACTTCAAAACCCACTCAAATTTCGGATCAAGCAAATATTAACGTCGGGGATAAATCTACTCCTGCGTCTACCAGTCAAGTGCAATTTTCTGGAACTTCACGAACGAACTCTATGGTAGTACTTGGGACAGCAGTTGTCCGTGTTAAGGACAGTTGTGGTGTTTTACATTCTGTAAGAGTTCTTTTGGACAGTGGTTCACAAATTTCAGCCATCACCAGTAGTTGTGTGTCGCGCATAGGTCTCACCAAGCACAAGTGTTATACCGAAATTGTTGGTCTTGCACAAAATCCTGTTGCAAAAATAAAAGGCGTGACCAATTGTCAATTTATTCCACATCATAGTACAAAGAATATTTTTCACTGTAGTGATCTTTTTATTTTACCTTCAATAACCGACGTCATGCCGACACTACATTTACCACCATGCATTCGAAAAAATTATGAACATTTATTGCTTGCTGATCCAAACTTTGACGTCCCAGCGCCGATAGATATTTTACTTGGTGGTGACATTTTTCCAAATATTGTTCGTCCACGCGCCGATATCATTCATTTTTCTTGCTATCCATCGGCGTTTGATACCCTCCTCGGCTGGGTGGTGTGTGGTGCTATTTCACATTCCAAACCTTCGCCAGCTGTTTCACTAACTGCCACCTTGACTCCATCAGTTGATAAGTTACTACGCAGATTTTGGTCTGTTGAAGAGCCCGCTGTGCCAGTGTCACCCACCACCGAGGATCAGCTGTGCGAACAAATGTTTGTGACGACCACCTACCGTGCACCGTGTGGTCGGTTTTGTGTTGCTCTTTCGTTTCGCCCTAATGCCGCCGAGCTCGGAGAGTCTAGAGCTGTGGCCCTTAAACGTTTTTATAATCTAGAACGTAAACTGATGAAGGAACCTCAACTATCAAAGCGGAAGGTACTATCCGTTATCGCTCGATTATTTGATCCAATCGGTGCCTTGGGCCCAATGATTATGTGGGCAAAGGGGTTCATGCAGAAGCTTTGGCAGGACCAACTCGACTGGGACACTCCACTACCCGAGAATCTAAGCACGGCTTGGAACCAGTTTCTGACGGAGTTACCAACCATACATCAAGTCTTTCTGCCTCGTTATGTCAATGTTCAGTCCTACTCTGATATCCAGCTTCTCGGATTTGCAGACGCATCATTGAAGGGCTACGCCGCTACTATTTATCTACGTGTTGTCCACACCTCTGGAAATGTGTCCGTTCATTTTGTGTCTTGCAAGACAAAGGTCGCTCCAATTAAAACTTATCAGCTAGATGAATCATTATCCATACCTCGTTTAGAACTATGTGCTGCGCTGTTATTGGCCCAATCACTGTTTCACATCCAAGAAGTTCTATCAACATCAATCAAGATCTCTCAAGTACGTGCGTGGACGGATTCAACAATTGTCCTTTCGTGGTTGACGTCTGAACAAAAATATTTTAAGATATTCGTCACACATCGCGTTGTAAAGATTCATGCACTGGTTCCTAAGTGTCACTGGGGTCACGTTCGTACACATGAAAACCCTGCCGACCCGGCGTCACGAGGACTTCTGCCCGCAACCATGGCATCGTCGTCACTACATTGGAACGGACCAGAATTTTTAACACGTGCTGAAGAATACTGGCCGACGTCGACATTCACTCCAATGCCCCTAGATGATTTGCCTGAGACCAAAGCCGATACCACGATCGTTCTACAAGTCACTAAAATTCATCCGTTTATTGAGCCTTTTCACCGGTTTTCATCTTTGATTAAAATGCAACGAGTTTTGGCTTATTGTCTCCGCTTTAGTTCTCGATCTAGACACCGATCTGTATTAGCTGGACCGCTCACTAGAGCAGAGTTGAACAACGTCTTAATCATTGCCATTAAGGAGACGCAAAGGGTATATTTTTCTGACTTGTGGAAGCAGCTGACTACATCGCAGATGATAACTCCCGCTTCGCTAGCTCAACTTGCCCCATTTGTTGATAATGACGGACTTATTCGTGTTGGAGGTCGTCTTCGATATTCAGCGTTAACCGAAGATGCAAAACATCCAATTCTTTTGCCACACTCTGCTCATGTCACTAAATTACTGATACGTCATTATCATTTGAGTTTTCTTCATGGTGGACCTAAATTAGTCCTATCCATGATGTCACATAAATTCTGGATTATCTCTGGCCGAGATGCCATACGACGATTTATATTTTCCTGCGTCACGTGTAGCCGTCACAAGGCAGATCACCCTCGACCGTTTATGGCAGATCTCCCATCAAGCCGTGTTCAACCACATCGCCCTTTCCTACATGTGGGTATGGATTACGGAGGGCCCTTCGTGATAAAGGATTCTCGCCGTCGTAACGCACGCACTTCGAAAGCATATCTCGCTCTATTCATCTGTATGACAGTAAAGGCGGTCCATTTGGAAATTGTTTCTGACTTGACAACAGACGCTTTTCTCGCTGCATTAGACCGCTTCGTGGCTCGTCGTGGAATTCCGGCACATTTGTACTCTGACTGTGGGACGAACTACGTTGGGGCTGCTCGGCAAATTAAGTCCATATTTAGGGATACCATTGTACAAGAGAAAATGATTTCTCACCTCCCATGCACTTGGCACTTCAATCCACCAGCTGCGCCGCACTTCGGGGGGCTGTGGGAAGCTGCAATCAAGAGTTCAAAATATCCCATGAAGCATGTCATTGGTACGCAAATTCTAACATTTGAGGAAATGTTAACATTGGTCACCCGCATCGAAGGAATAATAAATTCACGCCCACTTACACCGGTTTCATCAGATCCAAATGATCTCGTTCCGTTAACGCCCGGCCATTTTTTGATCGGGCAACCATTGCACGCTCTTCCAGAACTCGACGTTTCATAGGTTCCCCTCAACCGACTAAATAGATGGCAGTTGATCCGTCAGTGTCACCAATCTTTTTGGAAAAGATGGGCGAAGGAATATTTGACCACCTTGCAAGGCCGCCAGAAGTGGTTCCACAAAGAATTGAACCTAGCCGTTGGGGACATGGTAATTGTTGAAGCCCCGAGTCGGCCCCCTTCCGAGTGGCGTTTAGGGCGTGTGACGGAAGTACATCCTGGCAAGGACGAAACAGTTCGGGTCGTTACCGTGCGTACTCAAGATGGTACTTACAAAAGACCAGTTGTCAAACTGGTTAGATTGCCGGTAGATCCATAAGTTCCTTGTCTTTCCACAAAATTTTCCTCCATAAATGTAATTTTAGTTTTAAGTTAATTTAAGTTTGGACGCTCTCTCGTCAAGGATCCAGGGATGTTTTGGAAGCCTGCGTCTTCCAACGTGGGGAGGATGTTCGGTGCGTATGCCAGTTTGAACTTTACCCTAACGTTATCGTCGCGGATAATGTCCAACGCGCGACCGTTCCGTTATCGTAGGTTAGTAACCTAACCGCCGGCGGTCTCTTCCCGCCGCATGCTTGTCCGACGCAGTCGTCGCAGTCGCAGTCGCAGTCGCTGTCGCAAGTCGCCGTAGCCGTCTTGACAAAAAATATCGCTCGTTTTGTCATCTGTGTGTCCGGTGTATCGTGTATGTGCGAACCGGTGCGCCGTCGCCGTCAATATCCGTTGTGTGATTCTGTGCCCGTCCGAGCCGTTTTGCTCACCAGCATAGTGCTCGCGTTCGTTGTCAATCGTTACAACAGCGTTGAGCACTTCGCTAAACCGTTCAGCTTCGTTAAGCTTCGCTCAGCCGCCCGTAGCCCCTCGCGCCACGTGGTTGGTCGTTCCGACTGGTACGTGTACCTACTCAGTCGTTTGAACACCTCGTACTTTCCCGCGTCACGCCCTCGCCGTGACCGCGTATCATTTTTGGATAGAGGATATTTGTCAAATCACGGCGTATCCATTTCGTCCTCGCTTCAGTTTTGTTTTAAAGTCAAAATATTCGCACGCGCTTCGGCGCCCGCACGCGTAGTGTTGTAACCGCCGTTGTTACCCGCACGCGTAGTGTCGTAACTCGTAATCGCTGTTGTTACCCGCACACGCAGTCATTATTGGCCGTCGTCCGACGACAGCCTACGCACGCACGCGTCGACCACCGAACGCGGATCAGCTGTTCACCACCGATGCCGATTGTCCAGCTACTCCGTATCAGGTCGTACCGTCTACGCAATCACATTTTATTATCATCTACCTTTTATTATTATTATTATTATTATTATTGTTAACGCTCGTAATATTTTGTCACTCGACTATTGAATTATTATTTTTATAAGTTTATTATTTGTCATTTTTTGTCCCTTTGTATTGGCGATCGCTTGTGGTCGGCCCCCACCTACTACTAACATAATATTAAGCGTAATTTTCGCTGTAGCAACGGTTAATATACATCATATTTAATTGATAATTTTTATACAGAAATTCAACGACATTATTATTATTTCTCACTTTCATTTTCCGTCACCCATTCTCAATTTTCCTATTTACAGTCCACTACTATCGCACGACAATTGCCATACGCACACATAATTCGTGAGCGGGCAATACCTGACAGTCACATATACGCCGTCGAACTGCGCGGCTGCTTTAACTCAGGTTGCCTCCACACACCTATATATTTGGAACGCCAGAAAAATTCTTCATAAGTCGATCATAGCTAAAAAGTGTACACGGCTTTCGGGTACATAGTAATATGCCTCAGACCAGGCCAGGGGACCGTTTTTTTGTAGAGCCGCGGTACAGGCAAACGTGCCTTTTATAATTTTTCCGACCGTGTTCCGGAAGGTGGCGACGCATCAAACCTATATATTTGGAAAGCCAGAAAAATTCTCCATAAGTCGTTCTTGTTCAGATGTGTTAAAGGCTTTAGGGTGCATAGTTATATGCCTCGGAGCAGGCTAGGGGACCGTTTTTTTGTAGAGCCGCGGTACAGGCAAACGTATCGTCCATACTTTTAGCCGATCGTGTGCCGGAAAGTGGCGACGCATTAAATCTATATATATGGAAAGCCAGGAAAATTCTCCATAATTCGATCATAGTTCAAAAGTGTACACGGTTTTCAGGTACATAGTAATATGCCTCAGACCAGGCCATGGGACTGTTGTTTTTATAGAGCTGCGGTACAGGGAAACGTATCGTTTATAATTTTTCTGACCGTGTTCCGGGAGGTGGCGACGCATCAAACCTATATATTTGGAACGCCAGAAAAATTCTTCATAAGTCGATCATAGTTAAATAGTGTACACGGCTTTCAGGTACATAGTAATATGCCTCGGACCAGGCCAGGGGACCGTTTTTTTGTAGAGCCGCGGTACAAGAAACGTATCGTCCATACTTTTTGCCGATCGTGTGCCGGAAAGTGGCGACTCATTAAACCTATATATTTGGAAAGCCAGATATTTTCTCTATAAGCCGATCATAGTTCAATAGTGTACAAGGCTTTCGGTGGCATAGTAATATGCCTCAGACCAGGCCATGGGACTGTTGTTTTTATAGAGCTGCGGTACAGGGAAACGTATCGTTTATAATTTTTCTGACCGTGTTCCGGGAGGTGGCGACGCATTAGGCCATTTATTCGGAGAGCCAGAAAAATTCTCCATAAGTCGATCATAATTAAAAAGTGTACACGGCTTTCGGGTACATAGTAATATGCCTCAGACCAGGCCAGGGGACCGTTTTTTGTAGAGCCGCAGTACAGGCAAACGTATTGTTTATCATTTTTCCGACCGTGTTCTGGAAGGTGGCGACGCATCAAACCTATATATTTGGAACTCCAGAAAAATTCTTCATAAGTCGATCATAGTTAAAAAGTGTACACGGCTTTCGGGTACATAGTAATATGCCTCAGACCAGGCCAGGGGACCGTTTTTTTGTAGAGCCGCGGTACAGGCAAACGTGCCTTTTATAATTTTTCCGACCGTGTTCCGGAAGGTAGCGACGCATCAAACTATATATTTGGAAAGCCAGGAAAATTCTCTATAAGTCGATCATAGTTAAAAAGTGTACACGGCTTTGGGGTACATAGTTATGTGCCTCGGACCAGGCCAGGGGACCGTTTTTTTGTAGAGCCGCGGTACGGGCAAACGTATCGTCCATACTTTTAGCCGATCGTGTGCCGGAAAGTGCGACGCATTAAATCTATATATTTGGAAAGCCGGGAAAATTCTCTATATGTCGATCATAGTTCAAAAGTGTACACGGTTTTCTGGTACATAGTAATATGCCTCAGACCAGGCCAGGGGACCGTTTTTTTGTAGAGCCGCGGTACAGGCAAACGTATCGTTCATACTTTTAGCCGATCGTGTGCCGGAAAGTGGCGACACATTGAATTTATATATAAGGAAAGCCAGGAAAATTCTCTATATGTCGATCATAGTTCAAAAGTGTACATGGCTTTCGGGTACATAGTAATATGCCTCAGACCAGGCCAGGGGACCGTTTTTTTGTAGAGCCGCGGTTCAGGCAAACGTGCTATTTATAATTTTTCCGACCGTGTTCCGGAAGGTGGCGACGCATCAAACCTATATATTTGGAAAGCCAGAAAAATTCTCCATAAGTCGATCATAGTTAAAAAGTGTACACGGCTTTCGGGTACATAGTAATATGCCTCAGACCAGGCCAGGGGACCGTTTTTTTGTAGAGCCGCGGTACAGGCAAACGTGCCTTTTATAATTTTTCCGACCGTGTTCCGGAAGGTGGCGACGCATCAAACCTATATATTTGGAAAGCCAGAAAAATTCTCCATAAGTCGTTCTTGTTCAGATGTGTTAAAGGCTTTAGGGTGCATAGTTATATGCCTCGGAGCAGGCTAGGGGACCGTTTTTTTGTAGAGCCGCGGTACAGGCAAACGTATCGTCCATACTTTTAGCCGATCGTGTGCCGGAAAGTGGCGACGCATTAAATCTATATATATGGAAAGCCAGGAAAATTCTCCATAATTCGATCATAGTTCAAAAGTGTACACGGTTTTCAGGTACATAGTAATATGCCTCAGACCAGGCCATGGGACTGTTGTTTTTATAGAGCTGCGGTACAGGGAAACGTATCGTTTATAATTTTTCTGACCGTGTTCCGGGAGGTGGCGACGCATCAAACCTATATATTTGGAACGCCAGAAAAATTCTTCATAAGTCGATCATAGTTAAATAGTGTACACGGCTTTCAGGTACATAGTAATATGCCTCGAACCAGGCCAGGGGACCGTTTTTTTGTAGAGCCGCGGTACAGGCAAACGTATCGTCCATACTTTTTGCCGATCGTGTGCCGGAAAGTGGCGACTCATTAAACCTATATATTTGGAAAGCCAGATATTTTCTCTATAAGCCGATCATAGTTCAATAGTGTACAAGGCTTTCGGTGTCATAGTAATATGCCTCAGACCAGGCCATGGGACTGTTGTTTTTATAGAGCTGCGGTACAGGGAAACGTATCGTTTATAATTTTTCTGACCGTGTTCCGGGAGGTGGCGACGCATTAGGCCAGTTATTCGGAGAGCCAGAAAAATTCTCCATAAGTCGATCATAATTAAAAAGTGTACACGGCTTTCGGGTACATAGTAATATGCCTCAGACCAGGCCAGGGGACCGTTTTTTGTAGAGCCGCAGTACAGGCAAACGTATTGTTTATCATTTTTCCGACCGTGTTCTGGAAGGTGGTGACGCATCAAACCTATATATTTGGAACTCCAGAAAAATTCTTCATAAGTCGATCATAGTTAAAAAGTGTACACGGCTTTCGGGTACATAGTAATATGCCTCAGACCACGCCAGGGGACCGTTTTTTTTGTAGAGCCGCGTTACAGGCAAACGTGCCTTTTATAATTTTTCCGACCGTGTTCCGGAAGGTAGCGACGCATCAAACTATATATTTGGAAAGCCAGGAAAATTCTCTATATGTCGATCATTAATAAAAAGTGTACACGGCTTTGGGGTACATAGTTATGTGCCTCGGACCAGGCCAGGGGACCGTTTTTTTGTAGAGCCGCAATACGGGCAAACGTATCGTCCATACTTTTAGCCGATCGTGTGCCGGAAAGTGCGACGCATTAAATCTATATATTTGGAAAGCCGGGAAAATTCTCTATATGTCGATCATAGTTCAAAAGTGTACACGGTTTTCTGGTACATAGTAATATGCCTCAGACCAGGCCAGGGGACCGTTTTTTTGTAGAGCCGCGGTTCAGGCAAACGTGCTATTTATAATTTTTCCGACCGTGTTCCGGAAGGTGGCGACGCATCAAACCTATATATTTGGAAAGCCAGAAAAATTTTCCATAAGCCGTTCTTGATCAAATGTGTTCACGGCTTTCAGGTACATAGTAATATGCCTCGGACCAGGCCAGGGGACCGTTTTTTTTGTAGAGCCGCGGTACAGGCAAACGTATCGTCCATCCTTTTAGCCGATCGTGTGCCGGAATGTGGCGACGCATTAAATCTATATATTTGGAAAGCCAGGAAAATTCTCTATATGTCGATCATAGTTCAAAAGTGTACACGGTTTTCGGGTACATAGTAATATGCCTCAGACCAGGCCAGGGTACCGTTTTTTTGTAGAGCTGTGGTACAGGAAAACGTATTGTATATCATTTTTCCGACCGTGTTCTGGAAGATGGCGACGCATCAAACCTATATATTTGGAACGCCAGAAAAATTCTTCATAAGTCGATCATAGCTAAAAAGTGTACACGGCTTTCGGGTACATAGTAATATGCCTCAGACCAGGCCAGGGGACCGTTTTTTTGTAGAGCCGCGGTACAGGCAAACGTGCCTTTTATAATTTTTCCGACCGTGTTCCGGAAGGTGGCGACGCATCAAACCTATATATTTGGAAAGCCAGAAAAATTCTCCATAAGTCGTTCTTGTTCAGATGTGTTAAAGGCTTTCGGGTGCATAGTTATATGCCTCGGAGCAGGCTAGGGGACCGTTTTTTTGTAGAGCCGCGGTACAGGCAAACGTATCGTCCATACTTTTAGCCGATTATGTGCCGGAAAGTGGCGACGCATTAAATCTATATATATGGAAAGCCAGGAAAATTCTCCATAATTCGATCATAGTTCAAAAGTGTACAAGGTTTTCAGGTACATAGTAATATGCCTCAGACCAGGCCACGGGACTGTTGTTTTTATAGAGCTGCGGTACAGGGAAACGTATCGTCTATACTTTTAGCCGATCGTGTGCCGGAAAGTGGCAACGCATTAAATCTATATATTTGGAAATCCAGGAAAATTCTCTATATGTCGATCATAGTTCAAAAGTGTACACGGTTTTCGGGTAAATAGTAATATGCCTCAGACCAGGCCACGGGACTGTTGTTTTTATAGAGCTGCGGTACAGGGAAACGTATCGTTTATATTTTTTCTGACCGTATTCCGGAAGTTGGCGACGCATTAAACCTATATATTTGGAAAGCCAGAAAAATTCTCAATAAGTCGTTCTTGTTCAAATGTGTTCACGGCTTTCGGGTACATAGTAATATGCCTCAGACCAGGCCAGGGGACTGTTTTTTTTGTAGAGCCGTGGTACAGGCAAACGTATCGTTTATAATTTTTCTGACCGTGTTCCGGGAGGTGGCGACGCATTAGGCCATTTATTCGGAGAGCCAGAAAAATTCTCCATAAGTCGATCATAATTAAAAAGTGTACACGGCTTTCGGGTACATAGTAATATGCCTCAGACCAGGCCAGGGGACCGTTTTTTGTAGAGCCGCAGTACAGGCAAACGTATTGTTTATCATTTTTCCGACCGTGTTCTGGAAGGTGGCGACGCATCAAACCTATATATTTGGAACTCCAGAAAAATTCTTCATAAGTCGATCATAGTTAAAAAGTGTACACGGCTTTCGGGTACATAGTAATATGCCTCAGACCAGGCCAGGGGACCGTTTTTTTTGTAGAGCCGCGGTACAGGCAAACGTGCCTTTTATAATTTTTCCGACCGTGTTCCGGAAGGTAGCGACGCATCAAACTATATATTTGGAAAGCCAGGAAAATTCTCTATAAGTCGATCATAGTTAAAAAGTGTACACGGCTTTGGGGTACATAGTTATGTGCCTCGGACCAGGCCAGGGGACCGTTTTTTTGTAGAGCCGCGGTACGGGCAAACGTATCGTCCATACTTTTAGCCGATCGTGTGCCGGAAAGTGCGACGCATTAAATCTATATATTTGGAAAGCCGGGAAAATTCTCTATATGTCGATCATAGTTCAAAAGTGTACACGGTTTTCTGGTACATAGTAATATGCCTCAGACCAGGCCAGGGGACCGTTTTTTTGTAGAGCCGCGGTACAGGCAAACGTATCGTTCATACTTTTAGCCGATCGTGTGCCGGAAAGTGGCGACACATTGAATTTATATATAAGGAAAGCCAGGAAAATTCTCTATATGTCGATCATAGTTCAAAAGTGTACATGGCTTTCGGGTACATAGTAATATGCCTCAGACCAGGCCAGGGGACCGTTTTTTTTGTAGAGCCGCGGTTCAGGCAAACGTGCTATTTATAATTTTTCCGACCGTGTTCCGGAAGGTGGCGACGCATCAAACCTATATATTTGGAAAGCCAGAAAAATTCTCCATAAGTCGATCATAGTTAAAAAGTGTACACGGCTTTCGGGTACATAGTAATATGCCTCAGACCAGGCCAGGGGACCGTTTTTTTGTAGAGCCGCGGTACAGGCAAACGTGCCTTTTATAATTTTTCCGACCGTGTTCCGGAAGGTGGCGACGCATCAAACCTATATATTTGGAAAGCCAGAAAAATTCTCCATAAGTCGTTCTTGTTCAGATGTGTTAAAGGCTTTAGGGTGCATAGTTATATGCCTCGGAGCAGGCTAGGGGACCGTTTTTTTTGTAGAGCCGCGGTACAGGCAAACGTATCGTCCATACTTTTAGCCGATCGTGTGCCGGAAAGTGGCGACGCATTAAATCTATATATATGGAAAGCCAGGAAAATTCTCCATAATTCGATCATAGTTCAAAAGTGTACACGGTTTTCAGGTACATAGTAATATGCCTCAGACCAGGCCATGGGACTGTTGTTTTTATAGAGCTGCGGTACAGGGAAACGTATCGTTTATAATTTTTCTGACCGTGTTCCGGGAGGTGGCGACGCATCAAACCTATATATTTGGAACGCCAGAAAAATTCTTCATAAGTCGATCATAGTTAAATAGTGTACACGGCTTTCAGGTACATAGTAATATGCCTCGAACCAGGCCAGGGGACCGTTTTTTTTGTAGAGCCGCGGTACAGGCAAACGTATCGTCCATACTTTTTGCCGATCGTGTGCCGGAAAGTGGCGACTCATTAAACCTATATATTTGGAAAGCCAGATATTTTCTCTATAAGCCGATCATAGTTCAATAGTGTACAAGGCTTTCGGTGTCATAGTAATATGCCTCAGACCAGGCCATGGGACTGTTGTTTTTATAGAGCTGCGGTACAGGGAAACGTATCGTTTATAATTTTTCTGACCGTGTTCCGGGAGGTGGCGACGCATTAGGCCAGTTATTCGGAGAGCCAGAAAAATTCTCCATAAGTCGATCATAATTAAAAAGTGTACACGGCTTTCGGGTACATAGTAATATGCCTCAGACCAGGCCAGGGTACCGTTTTTTTTGTAGAGCCGTGGTACAGGAAAACGTATTGTATATCATTTTTCCGACCGTGTTCTGGAAGATGGCGACGCATCAAACCTATATATTTGGAACGCCAGAAAAATTCTTCATAAGTCGATCATAGCTAAAAAGTGTACACAGCTTTCGGGTACATAGTAATATGCCTCAGACCAGGCCAGGGGACCGTTTTTTTGTAGAGCCGCGGTACAGGCAAACGTGCCTTTTATAATTTTTCCGACCGTGTTCCGGAAGGTGGCGACGCATCAAACCTATATATTTGGAAAGCCAGAAAAATTCTTCATAAGTCGATCATAGTTAAATAGTGTACACGGCTTTCAGGTACATAGTAATATGCCTCGGACCAGGCCAGGGGACCGTTTTTTTGTAGAGCTGCGGTACAGGGAAACGTATCGTTTATAATTTTTCTGACCGTGTTCCGGGAGGTGGCGACGCATTAGGCCATTTATTCGGAGAGCCAGAAAAATTCTCCATAAGTCGATCATAATTAAAAAGTGTACACGGCTTTCGGGTACATAGTAATATGCCTCAGACCAGGCCAGGGGACCATTTTTTGTAGAGCCGCAGTACAGGCAAACGTATTGTTTATCATTTTTCCGACCGTGTTCTGGAAGGTGGCGACGCATCAAACTTATATATTTGGAACTCCAGAAAAATTCTTCATAAGTCGATCATAGTTAAAAAAGTGTACACGGCTTTCGGGTACATAGTAATATGCCTCAGACCAGGCCAGGGGACCGTTTTTTTGTAGAGCCGCGGTACAGGCAA
This sequence comes from Metopolophium dirhodum, assembly GCF_019925205.1. Classification (NCBI taxonomy): domain Eukaryota; kingdom Metazoa; phylum Arthropoda; class Insecta; order Hemiptera; family Aphididae; genus Metopolophium; species Metopolophium dirhodum. The sequence continues at coordinate 151,109,261 of NC_083560.1, forward strand.
ACGTGCCTTTTATATTTTTTCTGACCGTGTTCCGGGAGGTGGCGACGCATCAAACCTATATATTTGGAACGCCAGAAAAATTCTTCATAAGTCGATCATAGTTAAAAAGTGTACACGGCTTTCGGGTACATAGTAATATGCCTCAGACCAGGCCAGGGGACCGTTTTTTTTGTAGAGCCGCGGTACAGGCAAACGTGCCTTTTATAATTTTTCCGACCGTGTTCCGGAAGGTGGCGACGCATCAAACCCATATATTTGGAAAGCCAGAAAAATTCTCCATAAGTCGTTCTTGTTCAGATGTGTTAAAGGCTTTAGGGTGCATAGTTATATGCCTCGGAGCAGGCTAGGGGACCGTTTTTTTTGTAGAGCCGCGGTACGGGCAAACGTATCGTCCATACTTTTAGCCGATCGTGTGCCGGAAAGTGCGACGTATTAAATCTATATATTTGGAAAGCCGGGAAAATTCTCTATATGTCGATCATAGTTCAAAAGTGTACACGGTTTTCTGGTACATAGTAATATGCCTCATACCAGGCCAGGGGACCGTTTTTTTGTAGAGCCGCGGTACAGGCAAACGTATCGTTCATACTTTTAGCCGATCGTGTGCCGGAAAGTGGCGACACATTGAATTTATATATAAGGAAAGCCAGGAAAATTCTCTATATGTCGATCATAGTTCAAAAGTGTACACGGCTTTCGGGTACATAGTAATATGCCTCAGACCAGGCCAGGGGACCGTTTTTTTGTAGAGCCGCGGTTCAGGCAAACGTGCTATTTATAATTTTTCCGACCGTGTTCCGGAAGGTGGCGACGCATCAAACCTATATATTTGGAAAGCCAGAAAAATTCTCCATAAGTCGTTCTTGTTCAGATGTGTTAAAGGCTTTAGGGTGCATAGTTATATGCCTCGGAGCAGGCTAGGGGACCGTTTTTTTGTAGAGCCGCGGTACAGGCAAACGTATCGTCCATACTTTTAGCCGATCGTGTGCCGGAAAGTGGCGACGCATTAAATCTATATATATGGAAAGCCAGGAAAATTCTCCATAATTCGATCATAGTTCAAAAGTGTACACGGTTTTCAGGTACATAGTAATATGCCTCAGACCAGGCCAGGGGACCGTTTTTTTGTAGAGCCGCGGTTCAGGCAAACGTGCTATTTATAATTTTTCCAACCGTGTTCCGGAAGGTGGCGACGCATCAAACCTATATATTTGGAAAGCCAGAAAAATTCTCCATAAGTCGTTCTTGTTCAGATGTGTTAAAGGCTTTAGGGTGCATAGTTATATGCCTCGGAGCAGGCTAGGGGACCGTTTTTTTGTAGAGCCGCGGTACAGGCAAACGTATCGTCCATACTTTTAGCCGATCGTGTGCCGGAAAGTGGCGACGCATTAAATCTATATATATGGAAAGCCAGGAAAATTCTCCATAATTCGATCATAGTTCAAAAGTGTACACGGTTTTCAGGTACATAGTAATATGCCTCAGACCAGGCCATGGGACTGTTGTTTTTATAGAGCTGCGGTACAGGGAAACGTATCGTTTATAATTTTTCTGACCGTGTTCCGGGAGGTGGCGACGCATCAAACCTATATATTTGGAACGCCAGAAAAATTCTTCATAAGTCGATCATAGTTAAATAGTGTACACGGCTTTCAGGTACATAGTAATATGCCTCGGACCAGGCCAGGGGACCGTTTTTTTGTAGAGCCGCGGTACAGGCAAACGTATCGTCCATACTTTTTGCCGATCGTGTGCCGGAAAGTGGCGACTCATTAAACCTATATATTTGGAAAGCCAGATATTTTCTCTATAAGCCGATCATAGTTCAATAGTGTACAAGGCTTTCGGTGGCATAGTAATATGCCTCAGACCAGGCCATGGGACTGTTGTTTTTATAGAGCTGCGGTACAGGGAAACGTATCGTTTATAATTTTTCTGACCGTGTTCCGGGAGGTGGCGACGCATTAGGCCATTTATTCGGAGAGCCAGAAAAATTCTCCATAAGTCGATCATAATTAAAAAGTGTACACGGCTTTCGGGTACATAGTAATATGCCTCAGACCAGGCCAGGGGACCGTTTTTTGTAGAGCCGCAGTACAGGCAAACGTATTGTTTATCATTTTTCCGACCGTGTTCTGGAAGGTGGCGACGCATCAAACCTATATATTTGGAACTCCAGAAAAATTCTTCATAAGTCGATCATAGTTAAAAAGTGTACACGGCTTTCGGGTACATAGTAATATGCCTCAGACCAGGCCAGGGGACCGTTTTTTTTGTAGAGCCGCGGTACAGGCAAACGTGCCTTTTATAATTTTTCTGACCGTGTTCCGGGAGGTGGCGACGCATCAAACCTATATATTTGGAAGGCCAGAAAAATTCTCCATAAGTCGTTCATTTTCAAAAGTATTCACGGCTTTCTGGTACATAGTTATATGCCTCGGACCAGGCCAGGGGACCAATTTTTTGTAGAGCTTCGGTACAGGGAAACGTATCGTTTATAATTTTTCTGACCGTGTTCCGGAAGGTGGCGACGCATCAAACCTATATATTTGGAAAGCCAGAAAAATTCTCCATAAGTCGTTCATGTTAAAAAGTCTACACGGCTTTGAGGTACATAGTAATATGCGTCAGACCAGGCCAGGGGACCGTTTTTTCGTAGATCCACGGGTCAGGCGAACGTATCGTCCATATTTTTAGCCGATCGTGTTCCGGAAGGTGGCGACGCATCAAACCTATATATTTGGAAAGCCAGAAAAATTCTTCATAAGTCGTTCATGTTCAAAAGTGTTCACGGCTTTCGGGTACATAGTAATATGCCTCAGACCAGGCCAGGGGACCGTTTTTTTGTAGAGCCGTGGTACAGGCAAACCTGCCATTTATAATTTTTCCCACCGTGTTCCGGAAGGTGGCGACGCATCAAACTTAAATATTTGGAAAGCCAGAAAAATTCTCCATAAGTCGTTCATGTTCAAAAGTGTTCACGGCTTTCGGGTACATAGTAATATGCCTCGGACTAGGCCAGGGGACCAATTTTTTGTAGAGCCGCGGTACAGTCAAACGTGTTATTTTTAATTTTTCCGACCGTGTTCCGGAATGTGGCGACGCATCAAACCTATATATTTGGAAAGCCAGGAAAATTCTTCATAAGTCGATCATAGTTAAAAAGTGTACACGGCTTTCGGGTACATAGTAATATGCCTCAGACCAGGCCAGGGGACCGTTTTTTTGTAGAGCCGCGGTACAGGCAAACGTGTTATTTTTAATTTTTCCGACCGTGTTCCGGAAGGTAGCGACGCATCAAACTATATATTTGGAAAGCCAGGAAAATTCTCTATAAGTCGATCATAGTTAAAAAGTGTACACGGCTTTGGGGTACATAGTTATGTGCCTCGGACCAGGCCAGGGGACCGTTTTTTTTGTAGAGCCGCGGTACGGGCAAACGTATCGTCCATACTTTTAGCCGATCGTGTGCCGGAAAGTGGCGACACATTGAATTTATATATAAGGAAAGCCAGGAAAATTCTCTATATGTCGATCATAGTTCAAAAGTGTACACGGCTTTCGGGTACATAGTAATATGCCTCAGACCAGGCCAGGGGACCGTTTTTTTGTAGAGCCGCGGTTCGGGCAAACGTGCTATTTATAATTTTTCCGACCGTGTTCCGGAAGGTGGCGACACATCAAACCTATATATTTGGAAAGCCAGAAAAATTCTCCATAAGCCGTTCTTGATCAAATGTGTTCACGGCTTTCAGGTACATAGTAATATGCCTCGGACCAGGCCAGGGGACAGTTTTTTTTGTAGAGCCGCGGTACAGGCAAACGTATCGTCCATCCTTTTAGCCGATCGTGTGCCGGAATGTGGCGACGCATTAAATCTATATATTTGGAAAGCCAGGAAAATTCTCTATATGTCGATCATAGTTCAAAAGTGTACACGGTTTTCGGGTACATAGTAATATGCCTCAGACCAGGCCAGGGTACCGTTTTTTTGTAGAGCCGTGGTACAGGAAAACGTATTGTATATCATTTTTCCGACCGTGTTCTGGAAGATGGCGACGCATCAAACCTATATATTTGGAACGCCAGAAAAATTCTTCATAAGTCGATCATAGCTAAAAAGTGTACACGGCTTTCGGGTACATAGTAATATGCCTCAGACCAGGCCAGGGGACCGTTTTTTTGTAGAGCCGCGGTACAGGCAAACGTGCCTTTTATAATTTTTCTGACCGTGTTCCGGGAGGTGGCGACGCATCAAACCTATATATTTGGAAGGCCAGAAAAATTCTCCATAAGTCGTTCATTTTCAAAAGTATTCACGGCTTTCTGGTACATAGTTATATGCCTCGGACCAGGCCAGGGGACCAATTTTTTGTAGAGCTTCGGTACAGGGAAACGTATCGTTTATAATTTTTCTGACCGTGTTCCGGAAGGTGGCGACGCATCAAACCTATATATTTGGAAAGCCAGAAAAATTCTCCATAAGTCGTTCATGTTAAAAAGTCTACACGGCTTTGAGGTACATAGTAATATGCGTCAGACCAGGCCAGGGGACCGTTTTTTCGTAGATCCACGGGTCAGGCGAACGTATCGTCCATATTTTTAGCCGATCGTGTTCCGGAAGGTGGCGACGCATCAAACCTATATATTTGGAAAGCCAGAAAAATTCTTCATAAGTCGTTCATGTTCAAAAGTGTTCACGGCTTTCGGGTACATAGTAATATGCCTCAGACCAGGCCAGGGGACCGTTTTTTTGTAGAGCCGTGGTACAGGCAAACCTGCCATTTATAATTTTTCCCACCGTGTTCCGGAAGGTGGCGACGCATCAAACTTAAATATTTGGAAAGCCAGAAAAATTCTCCATAAGTCGTTCATGTTCAAAAGTGTTCACGGCTTTCGGGTACATAGTAATATGCCTCGGACTAGGCCAGGGGACCAATTTTTTGTAGAGCCGCGGTACAGGGAAACGTATCGTCCATACTTTTAGCCGATCGTGTGCCGGAAAGTGGCGACGCATTAAATCTATATATTTGGAAAGCCAGGAAAATTCTCTATATGTCGATCATAGTTCAATAGTGTACAAGGCTTTCGGTGGCATAGTAATATGCGTCAGACCAGACCAGGGGACTGTTGTTTTTATAGAGCTGCGGTACAGGGAAACGTATCGTTTATAATTTTTCTGACCGTGTTCCGGGAGGTGGCGACGCATTAGGCCATTTATTCGGAGAGCCAGAAAAATTCTCCATAAGTCGATCATAATTAAAAAGTGTACACGGCTTTCGGGTACATAGTAATATGCCTCAGACCAGGCCAGGGGACCGTTTTTTGTAGAGCCGCAGTACAGGCAAACGTATTGTTTATCATTTTTCCGACCGTGTTCTGGAAGGTGGCGACGCATCAAACCTATATATTTGGAACTCCAGAAAAATTCTTCATAAGTCGATCATAGTTAAAAAGTGTACACGGCTTTCGGGTACATAGTAATATGCCTCAGACCAGGCCAGGGGACCGTTTTTTTGTAGAGCCGCGGTACAGGCAAACGTGCCTTTTATAATTTTTCTGACCGTGTTCCGGGAGGTGGCGACGCATCAAACCTATATATTTGGAAGGCCAGAAAAATTCTCCATAAGTCGTTCATTTTCAAAAGTATTCACGGCTTTCTGGTACATAGTTATATGCCTCGGACCAGGCCAGGGGACCAATTTTTTGTAGAGCTTCGGTACAGGGAAACGTATCGTTTATAATTTTTCTGACCGTGTTCCGGAAGGTGGCGACGCATCAAACCTATATATTTGGAAAGCCAGAAAAATTCTCCATAAGTCGTTCATGTTAAAAAGTCTACACGGCTTTGAGGTACATAGTAATATGCGTCAGACCAGGCCAGGGGACCGTTTTTTCGTAGATCCACGGGTCAGGCGAACGTATCGTCCATATTTTTAGCCGATCGTGTTCCGGAAGGTGGCGACGCATCAAACCTATATATTTGGAAAGCCAGAAAAATTCTTCATAAGTCGTTCATGTTCAAAAGTGTTCACGGCTTTCGGGTACATAGTAATATGCCTCAGACCAGGCCAGGGGACCGTTTTTTTGTAGAGCCGTGGTACAGGCAAACCTGCCATTTATAATTTTTCCCACCGTGTTCCGGAAGGTGGCGACGCATCAAACTTAAATATTTGGAAAGCCAGAAAAATTCTCCATAAGTCGTTCATGTTCAAAAGTGTTCACGGCTTTCGGGTACATAGTAATATGCCTCGGACTAGGCCAGGGGACCAATTTTTTGTAGAGCCGCGGTACAGTCAAACGTGTTATTTTTAATTTTTCCGACCGTGTTCCGGAATGTGGCGACGCATCAAACCTATATATTTGGAAAGCCAGGAAAATTCTTCATAAGTCGATCATAGTTAAAAAGTGTACACGGCTTTCGGGTACATAGTAATATGCCTCAGACCAGGCCAGGGGACCGTTTTTTTGTAGAGCCGCGGTACAGGCAAACGTGCCTTTTATAATTTTTCCGACCGTGTTCCGGAAGGTAGCGACGCATCAAACTATATATTTGGAAAGCCAGGAAAATTCTCTATAAGTCGATCATAGTTAAAAAGTGTACACGGCTTTGGGGTACATAGTTATGTGCCTCGGACCAGGCCAGGGGACCGTTTTTTTTGTAGAGCCGCGGTACGGGCAAACGTATCGTCCATACTTTTAGCCGATCGTGTGCCGGAAAGTGCGACGCATTAAATCTATATATTTGGAAAGCCGGGAAAATTCTCTATATGTCGATCATAGTTCAAAAGTGTACACGGTTTTCTGGTACATAGTAATATGCCTCAGACCAGGCCAGGGGACCGTTTTTTTGTAGAGCCGCGGTACAGGCAAACGTATCGTTCATACTTTTAGCCGATCGTGTGCCGGAAAGTGGCGACACATTGAATTTATATATAAGGAAAGCCAGGAAAATTCTCTATATGTCGATCATAGTTCAAAAGTGTACACGGCTTTCGGGTACATAGTAATATGCCTCAGACCAGGCCAGGGGACCGTTTTTTTGTAGAGCCGCGGTTCGGGCAAACGTGCTATTTATAATTTTTCCGACCGTGTTCCGGAAGGTGGCGACACATCAAACCTATATATTTGGAAAGCCAGAAAAATTCTCCATAAGCCGTTCTTGATCAAATGTGTTCACGGCTTTCAGGTACATAGTAATATGCCTCGGACCAGGCCAGGGGACCGTTTTTTTTGTAGAGCCGCGGTACAGGCAAACGTATCGTCCATCCTTTTAGCCGATCGTGTGCCGGAATGTGGCGACGCATTAAATCTATATATTTGGAAAGCCAGGAAAATTCTCTATATGTCGATCATAGTTCAAAAGTGTACACGGTTTTCGGGTACATAGTAATATGCCTCAGACCAGGCCAGGGTACCGTTTTTTTGTAGAGCCGTGGTACAGGAAAACGTATTGTATATCATTTTTCCGACCGTGTTCTGGAAGATGGCGACGCATCAAACCTATATATTTGGAACGCCAGAAAAATTCTTCATAAGTCGATCATAGCTAAAAAGTGTACACGGCTTTCGGGTACATAGTAATATGCCTCAGACCAGGCCAGGGGACCGTTTTTTTGTAGAGCCGCGGTACAGGCAAACGTGCCTTTTATAATTTTTCCGACCGTGTTCCGGAAGGTAGCGACGCATCAAACTATATATTTGGAAAGCCAGGAAAATTCTCTATAAGTCGATCATAGTTCAAAAGTGTACAAGGCTTTCGGTGGCATAGTAATATGCCTCAGACCAGGCCATGGGACTGTTGTTTTTATAGAGCTGCGGTACAGGGAAACGTATCGTTTATAATTTTTCTGACCGTGTTCCGGGAGGTGGCGACGCATTAGGCCATTTATTCGGAGAGCCAGAAAAATTCTCCATAAGTCGATCATAATTAAAAAGTGTACACGGCTTTCGGGTACATAGTAATATGCCTCAGACCAGGCCAGGGGACCGTTTTTTGTAGAGCCGCAGTACAGGCAAACGTATTGTTTATCATTTTTCCGACCGTGTTCTGGATGGTGGCGACGCATCAAACCTATATATTTGGAACTCCAGAAAAATTCTTCATAAGTCGATCATAGTTAAAAAGTGTACACGGCTTTCGGGTACATAGTAATATGCCTCAGACCAGGCCAGGGGACCGTTTTTTTGTAGAGCCGCGGTACAGGCAAACGTGCCTTTTATAATTTTTCTGACCGTGTTCCGGGAGGTGGCGACGCATCAAACCTATATATTTGGAAGGCCAGAAAAATTCTCCATAAGTCGTTCATTTTCAAAAGTATTCACGGCTTTCTGGTACATAGTTATATGCCTCGGACCAGGCCAGGGGACCAATTTTTTGTAGAGCTTCGGTACAGGGAAACGTATCGTTTATAATTTTTCTGACCGTGTTCCGGAAGGTGGCGACGCATCAAACCTATATATTTGGAAAGCCAGAAAAATTCTCCATAAGTCGTTCATGTTAAAAAGTCTACACGGCTTTGAGGTACATAGTAATATGCGTCAGACCAGGCCAGGGGACCGTTTTTTCGTAGATCCACGGGTCAGGCGAACGTATCGTCCATATTTTTAGCCGATCGTGTTCCGGAAGGTGGCGACGCATCAAACCTATATATTTGGAAAGCCAGAAAAATTCTTCATAAGTCGTTCATGTTCAAAAGTGTTCACGGCTTTCGGGTACATAGTAATATGCCTCAGACCAGGCCAGGGGACCGTTTTTTTGTAGAGCCGTGGTACAGGCAAACCTGCCATTTATAATTTTTCCCACCGTGTTCCGGAAGGTGGCGACGCATCAAACTTAAATATTTGGAAAGCCAGAAAAATTCTCCATAAGTCGTTCATGTTCAAAAGTGTTCACGGCTTTCGGGTACATAGTAATATGCCTCGGACTAGGCCAGGGGACCAATTTTTTGTAGAGCCGCGGTACAGGGAAACGTATCGTCCATACTTTTAGCCGATCGTGTGCCGGAAAGTGGCGACGCATTAAATCTATATATTTGGAAAGCCAGGAAAATTCTCTATATGTCGATCATAGTTCAATAGTGTACAAGGCTTTCGGTGGCATAGTAATATGCGTCAGACCAGACCAGGGGACTGTTGTTTTTATAGAGCTGCGGTACAGGGAAACGTATCGTTTATAATTTTTCTGACCGTGTTCCGGGAGGTGGCGACGCATTAGGCCATTTATTCGGAGAGCCAGAAAAATTCTCCATAAGTCGATCATAATTAAAAAGTGTACACGGCTTTCGGGTACATAGTAATATGCCTCAGACCAGGCCAGGGGACCGTTTTTTGTAGAGCCGCAGTACAGGCAAACGTATTGTTTATCATTTTTCCGACCGTGTTCTGGAAGGTGGCGACGCATCAAACCTATATATTTGGAACTCCAGAAAAATTCTTCATAAGTCGATCATAGTTAAAAAGTGTACACGGCTTTCGGGTACATAGTAATATGCCTCAGACCAGGCCAGGGGACCGTTTTTTTGTAGAGCCGCGGTACAGGCAAACGTGCCTTTTATAATTTTTCTGACCGTGTTCCGGGAGGTGGCGACGCATCAAACCTATATATTTGGAAGGCCAGAAAAATTCTCCATAAGTCGTTCATTTTCAAAAGTATTCACGGCTTTCTGGTACATAGTTATATGCCTCGGACCAGGCCAGGGGACCAATTTTTTGTAGAGCTTCGGTACAGGGAAACGTATCGTTTATAATTTTTCTGACCGTGTTCCGGAAGGTGGCGACGCATCAAACCTATATATTTGGAAAGCCAGAAAAATTCTCCATAAGTCGTTCATGTTAAAAAGTCTACACGGCTTTGAGGTACATAGTAATATGCGTCAGACCAGGCCAGGGGACCGTTTTTTCGTAGATCCACGGGTCAGGCGAACGTATCGTCCATATTTTTAGCCGATCGTGTTCCGGAAGGTGGCGACGCATCAAACCTATATATTTGGAAAGCCAGAAAAATTCTTCATAAGTCGTTCATGTTCAAAAGTGTTCACGGCTTTCGGGTACATAGTAATATGCCTCAGACCAGGCCAGGGGACCGTTTTTTTGTAGAGCCGTGGTACAGGCAAACCTGCCATTTATAATTTTTCCCACTGTGTTCCGGAAGGTGGCGACGCATCAAACTTAAATATTTGGAAAGCCAGAAAAATTCTCCATAAGTCGTTCATGTTCAAAAGTGTTCACGGCTTTCGGGTACATAGTAATATGCCTCGGACTAGGCCAGGGGACCAATTTTTTGTAGAGCCGCGGTACAGTCAAACGTGTTATTTTTAATTTTTCCGACCGTGTTCCGGAATGTGGCGACGCATCAAACCTATATATTTGGAAAGCCAGGAAAATTCTTCATAAGTCGATCATAGTTAAAAAGTGTACACGGCTTTCGGGTACATAGTAATATGCCTCAGACCAGGCCAGGGGACCGTTTTTTTGTAGAGCCGCGGTACAGGCAAACGTGCCTTTTATAATTTTTCCGACCGTGTTCCGGAAGGTAGCGACGCATCAAACTATATATTTGGAAAGCCAGGAAAATTCTCTATAAGTCGATCATAGTTAAAAAGTGTACACGGCTTTGGGGTACATAGTTATGTGCCTCGGACCAGGCCAGGGGACCGTTTTTTTGTAGAGCCGCGGTACGGGCAAACGTATCGTCCATACTTTTAGCCGATCGTGTGCCGGAAAGTGCGACGCATTAAATCTATATATTTGGAAAGCCGGGAAAATTCTCTATATGTCGATCATAGTTCAAAAGTGTACACGGTTTTCTGGTACATAGTAATATGCCTCAGACCAGGCCAGGGGACCGTTTTTTTGTAGAGCCGCGGTACAGGCAAACGTATCGTTCATACTTTTAGCCGATCGTGTGCCGGAAAGTGGCGACACATTGAATTTATATATAAGGAAAGCCAGGAAAATTCTCTATATGTCGATCATAGTTCAAAAGTGTACACGGCTTTCGGGTACATAGTAATATGCCTCAGACCAGGCCAGGGGACCGTTTTTTTGTAGAGCCGCGGTTCGGGCAAACGTGCTATTTATAATTTTTCCGACCGTGTTCCGGAAGGTGGCGACACATCAAACCTATATATTTGGAAAGCCAGAAAAATTCTCCATAAGCCGTTCTTGATCAAATGTGTTCACGGCTTTCAGGTACATAGTAATATGCCTCGGACCAGGCCAGGGGACCGTTTTTTTTGTAGAGCCGCGGTACAGGCAAACGTATCGTCCATCCTTTTAGCCGATCGTGTGCCGGAATGTGGCGACGCATTAAATCTATATATTTGGAAAGCCAGGAAAATTCTCTATATGTCGATCATAGTTCAAAAGTGTACACGGCTTTCGGGTACATAGTAATATGCCTCAGACCAGGCCAGGGGACCGTTTTTTTGTAGAGCCGCGGTACAGGCAAACGTGCCTTTTATAATTTTTCCGACCGTGTTCCGGAAGGTAGCGACGCATCAAACTATATATTTGGAAAGCCAGGAAAATTCTCTATAAGTCGATCATAGTTCAAAAGTGTACAAGGCTTTCGGTGGCATAGTAATATGCCTCAGACCAGGCCATGGGACTGTTGTTTTTATAGAGCTGCGGTACAGGGAAACGTATCGTTTATAATTTTTCTGACCGTGTTCCGGGAGGTGGCGACGCATTAGGCCATTTATTCGGAGAGCCAGAAAAATTCTCCATAAGTCGATCATAATTAAAAAGTGTACACGGCTTTCGGGTACATAGTAATATGCCTCAGACCAGGCCAGGGGACCGTTTTTTGTAGAGCCGCAGTACAGGCAAACGTATTGTTTATCATTTTTCCGACCGTGTTCTGGATGGTGGCGACGCATCAAACCTATATATTTGGAACTCCAGAAAAATTCTTCATAAGTCGATCATAGTTAAAAAGTGTACACGGCTTTCGGGTACATAGTAATATGCCTCAGACCAGGCCAGGGGACCGTTTTTTTGTAGAGCCGCGGTACAGGCAAACGTGCCTTTTATAATTTTTCTGACCGTGTTCCGGGAGGTGGCGACGCATCAAACCTATATATTTGGAAGGCCAGAAAAATTCTCCATAAGTCGTTCATTTTCAAAAGTATTCACGGCTTTCTGGTACATAGTTATATGCCTCGGACCAGGCCAGGGGACCAATTTTTTGTAGAGCTTCGGTACAGGGAAACGTATCGTTTATAATTTTTCTGACCGTGTTCCGGAAGGTGGCGACGCATCAAACCTATATATTTGGAAAGCCAGAAAAATTCTCCATAAGTCGTTCATGTTAAAAAGTCTACACGGCTTTGAGGTACATAGTAATATGCGTCAGACCAGGCCAGGGGACCGTTTTTTCGTAGATCCACGGGTCAGGCGAACGTATCGTCCATATTTTTAGCCGATCGTGTTCCGGAAGGTGGCGACGCATCAAACCTATATATTTGGAAAGCCAGAAAAATTCTTCATAAGTCGTTCATGTTCAAAAGTGTTCACGGCTTTCGGGTACATAGTAATATGCCTCAGACCAGGCCAGGGGACCGTTTTTTTGTAGAGCCGTGGTACAGGCAAACCTGCCATTTATAATTTTTCCCACCGTGTTCCGGAAGGTGGCGACGCATCAAACTTAAATATTTGGAAAGCCAGAAAAATTCTCCATAAGTCGTTCATGTTCAAAAGTGTTCACGGCTTTCGGGTACATAGTAATATGCCTCGGACTAGGCCAGGGGACCAATTTTTTGTAGAGCCGCGGTACAGTCAAACGTGTTATTTTTAATTTTTCCGACCGTGTTCCGGAATGTGGCGACGCATCAAACCTATATATTTGGAAAGCCAGGAAAATTCTTCATAAGTCGATCATAGTTAAAAAGTGTACACGGCTTTCGGGTACATAGTAATATGCCTCAGACCAGGCCAGGGGACCGTTTTTTTGTAGAGCCGCGGTACAGGCAAACGTGCCTTTTATAATTTTTCCGACCGTGTTCCGGAAGGTAGCGACGCATCAAACTATATATTTGGAAAGCCAGGAAAATTCTCTATAAGTCGATCATAGTTAAAAAGTGTACACGGCTTTGGGGTACATAGTTATGTGCCTCGGACCAGGCCAGGGGACCGTTTTTTTGTAGAGCCGCGGTACGGGCAAACGTATCGTCCATACTTTTAGCCGATCGTGTGCCGGAAAGTGCGACGCATTAAATCTATATATTTGGAAAGCCGGGAAAATTCTCTATATGTCGATCATAGTTCAAAAGTGTACACGGTTTTCTGGTACATAGTAATATGCCTCAGACCAGGCCAGGGGACCGTTTTTTTTGTAGAGCCGCGGTACAGGCAAACGTATCGTTCATACTTTTAGCCGATCGTGTGCCGGAAAGTGGCGACACATTGAATTTATATATAAGGAAAGCCAGGAAAATTCTCTATATGTCGATCATAGTTCAAAAGTGTACACGGCTTTCGGGTACATAGTAATATGCCTCAGACCAGGCCAGGGGACCGTTTTTTTGTAGAGCCGCGGTTCGGGCAAACGTGCTATTTATAATTTTTCCGACCGTGTTCCGGAAGGTGGCGACACATCAAACCTATATATTTGGAAAGCCAGAAAAATTCTCCATAAGCCGTTCTTGATCAAATGTGTTCACGGCTTTCAGGTACATAGTAATATGCCTCGGACCAGGCCAGGGGACCGTTTTTTTTGTAGAGCCGCGGTACAGGCAAACGTATCGTCCATCCTTTTAGCCGATCGTGTGCCGGAATGTGGCGACGCATTTTTTTTTTTTTTTTTTTTTTTTTTTTTTATTTATCGAAAAGAAAGAAATACATAAATTATTTTTATAGATAACATTTTCGATTATCTATCTCCTTTAAGCAAAGCTTGTGTTGGAGATAGAGAGTTATTAAATTATGTAATATAATTATTAATAAAAGAAATTATACTAAATTAAATTAAGATTTTAAATACATATAAAACTAAATAAACAAATATCAAATACATTTCTAGAAATTGTACATTATAAAAACAAAACTATAAAATAACATTATATTCAAACATACCCGTCTAAAACAAATATAGATTAAAATTATTTACATAACTTAAAATATAAAAGAACTTGATTTAAGGTAAGTTGCACAATAACCATTCATTAATTAATTTTTTTTTTTTAATTTTGTTTGTATAGTATTGTAATTTCTGTTTTAAATCATAATCCAATGAATTGTATGTAGTAGGCCCAAGGTAATCAATGAATTTTTGACCACACGTTGTTTTTACATAATTTACTAATGCATCTAATGCCCTGTGTTGTCTTTTATTTTTGTATAACTCTGTATTGAACCATGTTTTTCTGTTAGTATCTAACCAAAATATTACAATTTTTTTGTAAACCGATCTAATAGGCAAAACCTTAAACTCTTTATAATTTTGATTTGTAGAGCCTACCATAGTTTTTTTATCTAAACAGATTCTTATTATTTTGTTTTGTTGAAGTTGTAATGGCTTTAAATAAATTTCGGACAGTCCACCCCATACTAAACATCCATATTGGAACACTGATTGATATAGAGCTAAATATATATTGCGTAATATATTTACAGGCAGGATATTTTTTAGTTTATAAAATTTGTGGAGTGAAGAACGTAGCCTCATTACTATATTATTTATATGTAAATTCCACTTTAAATTACTGTCAAATGTTACACCTAGATATCTGGTAGACTGGACCTTTGAAATTTTTTTACACATATCATCATTACATTCAGCGATATTTTTACAACAATGTACTGTTAGTTCCTGAAAAGGAATAACCGAATTGTAAATACTGAAAGCCATAAAGTAGGTTTTTTTTATATTCAAAGATAATTTCTTTGAGTTAAAAAGATTTACTACTTTTTTGAGCTCAGATATTGCTTTAAGTTGTACAGAATGCCACGAGCTATCTGTGAAGAGTAGACAAGTGTCATCCGCATAAGTTACAACTTTACCATCTATATTTATATTACATATACAGTTAATATATAAAATAAAAAATAAAGGACCAAGAACACTACCTTGTGGGACTCCACATATGATTTTCCTTTTTTGACCCAATGTTTTGTTTATTTTAACTATTTGTTGCCTATCTTTTAGATAATTTCTAAACCAATGTAAACTAGTTGTTTTTATGCCAAAACTAGGTAGAGTCTTTATTAGTTCTTCGTGATTAACCATGTCAAATGCCTTTGCTAGGTCTAAGAAAACAGCTAAAGTTTTTTTACCATGATCAAGGGCATTATATACGTGACTCGTGACGTTATAAAGTGCATTAACTGTCCCTAAGCCAGGTCTAAAACCATATTGATTTTTAGACAGTAGTTTATATTTTTCTAAGTAATTAATGAGTCGATTTTTGATTATTTTTTCAAGAATTTTTGAAAAGTTATTTAACATTGATATCGGCCTATAATTATTTACGTATTTATGATCACCACCTTTGTATAAAGGAGTTACTACTGCAATTTTGAAATTATCAGGAAAAACACATTTTTCAATACTTAAGTTATATAAATAAGTTAGTGGTCCTATAATAATTGATTCAATGTACTTAATTAGTTTTACCGTTACTGTATCAATTCCAGCAGCTGTTTCATCTTTTAAATTCTTAATTATATTTGAGACTTCTGATTCTGTAATTTTTGTACTAAAAATATCATCAAATGAGTGATCACTTTTATTATCTTTAAGTTCGTTATCTTTAAAATTTGTGTTATTCTCTAATGTATTTTTCCCTATTTCAGTAAAAAAGCTATTAAAAAAATTTGAAACAGCGTGTGGATTATCTACGGCGTTTACGACTTTGTTATCTATTAATATAGATTTTATTTCGTTCAATGAGTTAACTTCAGTGTTTGTAATTTCCTTAATTAATTTCCATGTCAATTTTGGACTTGATGCAACATTTTTAAATTTTGTTTTAAAAAAATTTATTTTAGTGAGTCTTAAAATGTTTGTAAAATTATTTTTATAATTGATATAATACTTTAGTAAGTTTGTATTATTTGGATGTTTTTTAACTTTCATTGCGATTTTCTGTTTATTTCGTGCTGAACACAGTAGCCCTGCAGTCATCCATTGTTTTATTCTTTTGTACTTAGCACTTATATTTTTAACTTCCGTTGCCAGGGATATACTATTGTTTAATTTGTTATAAAAAATATCACAACATTTATTTACATTCTTGCTATTGTATAGATCTATCCATAGTTCAGTTTTTAAATTGTTAACTATTTTATCAAAATTTATTGATTTAATATTATATTGGGATTTAGAGTTATTTTGTTTTACTAATGGAATTGCTAATATCGTAGAGTAATGATCAGTAATAGTTGTTTGAATTACACCAGCTTCAATATTTCCTACTAACTTGTTATTTTTTACGAAAATATGATCTAAACATGAATGCCTAGAGTTTAAAGGAGTCCTTGTGTATACATTAATATAAGATTTGAAACCACACATAGATAACATATCCAAGTAATCATTATCTACTGAATGTGTTCCCACTATATTTATATTCATATCACCCAGAACTACTGTAGACGTACTATTTACATTTTTTTCATTTAATAATATATTTTTGAAAGTGGTCAAAAAGTCATAGCTATCCATAGCCGGTGATCTATAGATACAGAAAAAAATTACAATACTATTTACAATATTTAAAGTTATTTTTACAATGTTTGCCTCTGTTTTATCAAACTCAATACAATCTAAACATAAATTATTTTTATATAAAATTATTACACCATCATTTTGGTTTCTTTTTTTTTTTGAAAAAAACATGTCATAATCTGGTAAAAATATATTACAAGAATTTGTATCATGCCAGGTTTCAGTTAATACTATAATATCTGGTTTAAAAATATTTTTTTCATTTTCAAGTAAAAGTAATAATTCATCTACATTTGCATTTATACTTCTAATATTACAACTCAAAATATTTATAAAAGATTCTTGTACAATATTATATTTAATTTTAAACTCTGAAAATGATTCAAAATAATTTGTTTTGTACTCAAAAAAACTATTTATTGTGCTGATACTGTCCATAATGTAACAAAAATTATTTTTTTATTTTATATTTTTAACTCTAGATTATTTTAAACAATTAACTTTTAATTTTATCTAGGATACTTTCATCATCTATATAGATTGTATTGGAGTTTTCTGATTTTTTTATAAATAGTTTATTGTTTTTAAACCATACAAACTTGTAACTGTGTTCTTTGGCTAACATTCGAGTTTTATAAAAAAGATTTCTGTTCGATTGAGTTAGATAATTATTGATATAAATACCATTATTATCCCATTTGTCATTTACATTTTTCGCAGACAGTCTTTTCTTTTTTACTAAATCGATTAAAGTTGCTTTATCTTCTTTTGTCTTCATTTCCGCCACTATTTTCCCAGACTTATTGTTCACATTTTTGGATCTTACACGATATGCATTTACTGTAGTTAATTGAACGCCCAGTGCTGATGTAATAGATTCTACTATTTTTCCACAGTTTTCATGTTCTTGAATGGGTACACCAATTATTTCAACGTGTTTCCCAAGTTGTTCTTGTTCTAATATGTTGATTCGTTTATTCATTATATGTAATTCGTTTCCTAATTTCAGATTTTGTTCTTTTATTTTTTTGTTTTCCTCTTTTAAATCTTTAACCGCTGTTACCAAATCTTGTATTTGGTTACTGAAATCATCAAATTTGTCACTCATGAATTTAACTGAGTCAGTTAAATCCTGAAGTAATTTATTCGAGCCAGTAAAACAATCATTCTTTATAGGCGAAGTAGTAGCAATAGATAATTCATTTCCTGCAATGATATTTTTACATTTTAGACATGACCAATTTTCTATAGCTTTTTGGCTCATTTTTCTAAAATTTGCTTCCCTTTGACCAGCACATCCAAAATGTAAAAACACTTTACATTTTGTACACTTAATATCGTCATTTTCAAATATTTCTTCATTGCAAATTCCACATAACAACATTTTATTTTTATATTATAGACGTAATTGCCAAATACACGGGAAAAATGGATATAAAACGGTAACTACGATAAGAGACCGACGTAAAACGCAAACGACCATACAGGTCAACGTACAGCAGATAACTGAAAAATCTATATATTTGGAAAGCCAGGAAAATTCTCTATATGTCGATCATAGTTCAAAAGTGTACACGGTTTTCGGGTACATAGTAATATGCCTCAGACCAGGCCAGGGTACCGTTTTTTTGTAGAGCCGTGGTACAGGAAAACGTATTGTATATCATTTTTCCGACCGTGTTCTGGAAGATGGCGACGCATCAAACCTATATATTTGGAACGCCAGAAAAATTCTTCATAAGTCGATCATAGCTAAAAAGTGTACACGGCTTTCGGGTACATAGTAATATGCCTCAGACCAGGCCAGGGGACCGTTTTTTTGTAGAGCCGCGGTACAGGCAAACGTGCCTTTTATAATTTTTCTGACCGTGTTCCGGGAGGTGGCGACGCATCAAACCTATATATTTGGAAGGCCAGAAAAATTCTCTATAAGTCGTTCATTTTCAAAAGTATTCACGGCTTTCTGGTACATAGTTATATGCCTCGGACCAGGCCAGGGGACCAATTTTTTGTAGAGCTTCGGTACAGGGAAACGTATCGTTTATAATTTTTCTGACCGTGTTTCGGAAGGTGGCGACGCATCAAACCTATATATTTGGAAAGCCAGAAAAATTCTCCATAAGTCGTTCATGTTAAAAAGTCTACACGGCTTTGAGGTACATAGTAATATGCGTCAGACCAGGCCAGGGGACCGTTTTTTTCGTAGATCCACGGGTCAGGCGAACGTATCGTCCATATTTTTAGCCGATCGTGTTCCGGAAGGTGGCGACGCATCAAACCTATATATTTGGAAAGCCAGAAAAATTCTTCATAAGTCGTTCATGTTCAAAAGTGTTCACGGCTTTCGGGTACATAGTAATATGCCTCAGACCAGGCCAGGGGACCGTTTTTTTGTAGAGCCGTGGTACAGGCAAACCTGCCATTTATAATTTTTCCCACCGTGTTCCGGAAGGTGGCGACGCATCAAACTTAAATATTTGGAAAGCCAGAAAAATTCTCCATAAGTCGTTCATGTTCAAAAGTGTTCACGGCTTTCGGGTACATAGTAATATGCCTCGGACTAGGCCAGGGGACCAATTTTTTGTAGAGCCGCGGTACAGGGAAACGTATCGTCCATACTTTTAGCCGATCGTGTGCCGGAAAGTGGCGACGCATTAAATCTATATATTTGGAAAGCCAGGAAAATTCTCTATATGTCGATCATAGTTCAATAGTGTACAAGGCTTTCGGTGGCATAGTAATATGCGTCAGACCAGACCAGGGGACCGTTTTTTTGTAGAGCCGCGGTACAGTCAAACGTGTTATTTTTAATTTTTCCGACCGTGTTCCGGAATGTGGCGACGCATCAAACCTATATATTTGGAAAGCCAGGAAAATTCTCTATAAGTCGATCATAGTTAAAAAGTGTACACGGCTTTGGGGTACATAGTTATGTGCCTCGGACCAGGCCAGGGGACCGTTTTTTTGTAGAGCCGCAGTACGGGCAAACGTATCGTCCATACTTTTAGCCGATCGTGTGCCGGAAAGTGCGACGCATTAAATCTATATATTTGGAAAGCCGGGAAAATTCTCTATATGTCGATCATAGTTCAAAAGTGTACACGGTTTTCTGGTACATAGTAATATGCCTCAGACCAGGCCAGGGGACCGTTTTTTTGTAGAGCCGCGGTACAGGCAAACGTATCGTTCATACTTTTAGCCGATCGTGTGCCGGAAAGTGGCGACACATTGAATTTATATATAAGGAAAGCCAGGAAAATTCTCTATATGTCGATCATAGTTCAAAAGTGTACACGGCTTTCGGGTACATAGTAATATGCCTCAGACCAGGCCAGGGGACCGTTTTTTTTGTAGAGCCGCGGTTCAGGCAAACGTGCTATTTATAATTTTTCCGACCGTGTTCCGGAAGGTGGCGACACATCAAACCTATATATTTGGAAAGCCAGAAAAATTCTCCATAAGCCGTTCTTGATCAAATGTGTTCACGGCTTTCAGGTACATAGTAATATGCCTCGGACCAGGCCAGGGGACCGTTTTTTTTGTAGAGCCGCGGTACAGGCAAACGTATCGTCCATCCTTTTAGCCGATCGTGTGCCGGAATGTGGCGACGCATTAAATCTATATATTTGGAAAGCCAGGAAAATTCTCTATATGTCGATCATAGTTCAAAAGTGTACACGGTTTTCGGGTACATAGTAATATGCCTCAGACCAGGCCAGGGTACCGTCTTTTTGTAGAGCCGTGGTACAGGAAAACGTATTGTATATCATTTTTCCGACCGTGTTCTGGAAGATAGCGACGCATCAAACCTATATATTTGGAAAGCCAGAAAAATTCTTCATAAGTCGATCATAGTTAAATAGTGTACACGGCTTTCAGGTACATAGTAATATGCCTCGGACCAGGCCAGGGGACCGTTTTTTTGTAGAGCCGCGGTACAGGCAAACGTATCGTCCATACTTTTTGCCGATCGTGTGCCGGAAAGTGGCGACTCATTAAACCTATATATTTGGAAAGCCAGATATTTTCTCTATAAGCCGATCATAGTTCAATAGTGTACAAGGCTTTCGGTGGCATAGTAATATGCCTCAGACCAGGCCATGGGACTGTTGTTTTTATAGAGCTGCGGTACAGGGAAACGTATCGTTTATAATTTTTCTGACCGAGTTCCGAGGGGTGGCGACGCATTAGGCCATTTATTCGGAGAGCCAGAAAAATTCTCCATAAGTCGATCATAATTAAAAAGTGTACACGGCTTTCGGGTACATAGTAATATGCCTCAGACCAGGCCAGGGGACCGTTTTTTGTAGAGCCACAGTACAGGCAAACGTATTGTTTATCATTTTTCCGACCGTGTTCTGGAAGGTGGCGACGCATCAAACCTATATATTTGGAACTCCAGAAAAATTCTTCATAAGTCGATCATAGTTAAAAAAGTGTACACGGCTTTCGGGTACATAGTAATATGCCTCAGACCAGGCCAGGGGACCGTTTTTTTGTAGAGCCGCGGTACAGGCAAACGTGCCTTTTATATTTTTTCTGACCGTGTTCCGGGAGGTGGCGACGCATCAAACCTATATATTTGGAACGCCAGAAAAATTCTTCATAAGTCGATCATAGTTAAAAAGTGTACACGGCTTTCGGGTACATAGTAATATGCCTCAGACCAGGCCAGGGGACCGTTTTTTTGTAGAGCCGCGGTACAGGCAAACGTGCCTTTTATAATTTTTCCGACCGTGTTCCGGAAGGTAGCGACGCATCAAACTATATATTTGGAAAGCCAGGAAAATTCTCTATAAGTCGATCATAGTTAAAAAGTGTACACGGCTTTGGGGTACATAGTTATGTGCCTCGGACCAGGCCAGGGGACCGTTTTTTTGTAGAGCCGCGGTACGGGCAAACGTATCGTCCATACTTTTAGCCGATCGTGTGCCGGAAAGTGCGACGCATTAAATCTATATATTTGGAAAGCCGGGAAAATTCTCTATATGTCGATCATAGTTCAAAAGTGTACACGGTTTTCTGGTACATAGTAATATGCCTCAGACCAGGCCAGGGGACCGTTTTTTTTGTAGAGCCGCGGTACAGGCAAACGTATCGTTCATACTTTTAGCCGATCGTGTGCCGGAAAGTGGCGACACATTGAATTTATATATAAGGAAAGCCAGGAAAATTCTCTATATGTTGATCATAGTTCAAAAGTGTACACGGCTTTCGGGTACATAGTAATATGCCTCAGACCAGGCCAGGGGACCGTTTTTTTGTAGAGCCGCGGTTCAGGCAAACGTGCTATTTATAATTTTTCCGACCGTGTTCCGGAAGGTGGCGACGCATCAAACCTATATATTTGGAAAGCCAGAAAAATTCTCCATAAGCCGTTCTTGATCAAATGTGTTCACGGCTTTCAGGTACATAGTAATATGCCTCGGACCAGGCCAGGGGACCGATTTTTTTGTAGAGCCGTGGTACAGGAAAACGTATTGTATATCATTTTTCCGACCGTGTTCTGGAAGATGGCGACGCATCAAACCTATATATTTGGAACGCCAGAAAAATTCTTCATAAGTCGATCATAGCTAAAAAGTGTACACGGCTTTCGGGTACATAGTAATATGCCTCAGACCAGGCCAGGGGACCGTTTTTTGTAGAGCCGCAGTACAGGCAAACGTATTGTTTATCATTTTTCCGACCGTGTACAGGCAAACGATACGTCCATACTTTTAGCCGAATATGTGCCGGAAAGTGGCGACGCATTAAATCTATATATATGGAAAGCCAGGAAAATTCTCCATAATTCGATCATAGTTCAAAAGTGTACACGGTTTTCAGATACATAGTAATATGCCTCAGACCAGGCCACGGGACTGTTGTTTTTATAGAGCTGCGGTACAGGGAAACGTATCGTCTATACTTTTAGCCGATCGTGTGCCGGAAAGTGGCAACGCATTAAATCTATATATTTGGAAATCCAGGAAAATTCTCTATATGTCGATCATAGTTCAAAAGTGTACACGGTTTTCGGGTACATAGTAATATGCCTCAGACCAGGCCACGGGACTGTTGTTTTTATAGAGCTGCGGTACAGGGAAACGTATCGTTTATAATTTTTCTGACCGTGTTCCGGGAGGTGGCGACGCATCAAACCTATATATTTGGAACGCCAGAAAAATTCTTCATAAGTCGATCATAGTTAAATAGTGTACACGGCTTTCAGGTACATAGTAATATGCCTCGGACCAGGCCAGGGGACCGTTTTTTTGTAGAGCCGCGGTACAGGCAAACGTATCGTCCATACTTTTTGCCGATCGTGTGCCGGAAAGTGGCGACTCATTAAACCTATATATTTGGAAAGCCAGATATTTTCTCTATAAGCCGATCATATTTCAATAGTGTACAAGGCTTTCGGTGGCATAGTAATATGCCTCAGACCAGGCCATGGGACTGTTGTTTTTATAGAGCTGCGGTACAGGGAAACGTATCGTTTATAATTTTTCTGACCGTGTTCCGGGAGGTGGCGACGCATTAGGCCATTTATTCGGAGAGCCAGAAAAATTCTCCATAAGTCGATCATAATTAAAAAGTGTACACGGCTTTCGGGTACATAGTAATATGCCTCAGACCAGGCCAGGGGACCGTTTTTTGTAGAGCCGCAGTACAGGCAAACGTATTGTTTATCATTTTTTCGACCGTGTTCTGGAAGGTGGCGACGCATCAAACCTATATATTTGGAACTCCAGAAAAATTCTTCATAAGTCGATCATAGTTAAAAAGTGTACACGGCTTTCGGGTACATAGTAATATGCCTCAGACCAGGCCAGGGGACCGTTTTTTTGTAGAGCCGCGGTACAGGCAAACGTGCCTTTTATAATTTTTCTGACCGTGTTCCGGGAGGTGGCGACGCATCAAACCTATATATTTGGAACGCCAGAAAAATTCTTCATAAGTCGATCATAGTTAAAAAGTGTACACGGCTTTCGGGTACATAGTAATATGCCTCAGACCAGGCCAGGGGACCGTTTTTTTGTAGAGCCGCGGTACAGGCAAACGTGCCTTTTATAATTTTTCCGACCGTGTTCCGGAAGGTAGCGACGCATCAAACTATATATTTGGAAAGCCAGGAAAATTCTCTATAAGTCGATCATAGTTAAAAAGTGTATACGGCTTTGGGGTACATAGTTATGTGCCTCGGACCAGGCCAGGGGACCGTTTTTTTGTAGAGCCGCGGTACGGGCAAACGTATCGTCCATACTTTTAGCCGATCGTGTGCCGGAAAGTGCGACGCATTAAATCTATATATTTGGAAAGCCGGGAAAATTCTCTATATGTCGATCATAGTTCAAAAGTGTACACGGTTTTCTGGTACATAGTAATATGCCTCAGACCAGGCCAGGGGACCGTTTTTTTGTAGAGCCGCGGTACAGGCAAACGTATCGTTCATACTTTTAGCCGATCGTGTGCCGGAAAGTGGCGACACATTGAATTTATATATAAGGAAAGCCAGGAAAATTCTCTATATGTTGATCATAGTTCAAAAGTGTACACGGCTTTCGGGTACATAGTAATATGCCTCAGACCAGGCCAGGGGACCGTTTTTTTGTAGAGCCGCGGTACAGGCAAACGTATCGTTCATACTTTTAGCCGATCGTGTGCCGGAAAGTGGCGACACATTGAATTTATATATAAGGAAAGCCAGGAAAATTCTCTATATGTTGATCATAGTTCAAAAGTGTACACGGCTTTCGGGTACATAGTAATATGCCTCAGACCAGGCCAGGGGACCGTTTTTTTGTAGAGCCGCGGTTCAGGCAAACGTGCTATTTATAATTTTTCCGACCGTGTTCCGGAAGGTGGCGACGCATCAAACCTATATATTTGGAAAGCCAGAAAAATTCTCCATAAGCCGTTCTTGATCAAATGTGTTCACGGCTTTCAGGTACATAGTAATATGCCTCGGACCAGGCCAGGGGACCGATTTTTTTGTAGAGCCGTGGTACAGGAAAACGTATTGTATATCATTTTTCCGACCGTGTTCTGGAAGATGGCGACGCATCAAACCTATATATTTGGAACGCCAGAAAAATTCTTCATAAGTCGATCATAGCTAAAAAGTGTACACGGCTTTCGGGTACATAGTAATATGCCTCAGACCAGGCCAGGGGACCGTTTTTTGTAGAGCCGCAGTACAGGCAAACGTATTGTTTATCATTTTTCCGACCGTGTACAGGCAAACGATACGTCCATACTTTTAGCCGAATATGTGCCGGAAAGTGGCGACGCATTAAATCTATATATATGGAAAGCCAGGAAAATTCTCCATAATTCGATCATAGTTCAAAAGTGTACACGGTTTTCAGATACATAGTAATATGCCTCAGACCAGGCCACGGGACTGTTGTTTTTATAGAGCTGCGGTACAGGGAAACGTATCGTCTATACTTTTAGCCGATCGTGTGCCGGAAAGTGGCAACGCATTAAATCTATATATTTGGAAATCCAGGAAAATTCTCTATATGTCGATCATAGTTCAAAAGTGTACACGGTTTTCGGGTACATAGTAATATGCCTCAGACCAGGCCACGGGACTGTTGTTTTTATAGAGCTGCGGTACAGGGAAACGTATCGTTTATAATTTTTCTGACCGTGTTCCGGGAGGTGGCGACGCATCAAACCTATATATTTGGAACGCCAGAAAAATTCTTCATAAGTCGATCATAGTTAAATAGTGTACACGGCTTTCAGGTACATAGTAATATGCCTCGGACCAGGCCAGGGGACCGTTTTTTTTGTAGAGCCGCGGTACAGGCAAACGTATCGTCCATACTTTTTGCCGATCGTGTGCCGGAAAGTGGCGACTCATTAAACCTATATATTTGGAAAGCCAGATATTTTCTCTATAAGCCGATCATATTTCAATAGTGTACAAGGCTTTCGGTGGCATAGTAATATGCCTCAGACCAGGCCATGGGACTGTTGTTTTTATAGAGCTGCGGTACAGGGAAACGTATCGTTTATAATTTTTCTGACCGTGTTCCGGGAGGTGGCGACGCATTAGGCCATTTATTCGGAGAGCCAGAAAAATTCTCCATAAGTCGATCATAATTAAAAAGTGTACACGGCTTTCGGGTACATAGTAATATGCCTCAGACCAGGCCAGGGGACCGTTTTTTGTAGAGCCGCAGTACAGGCAAACGTATTGTTTATCATTTTTTCGACCGTGTTCTGGAAGGTGGCGACGCATCAAACCTATATATTTGGAACTCCAGAAAAATTCTTCATAAGTCGATCATAGTTAAAAAGTGTACACGGCTTTCGGGTACATAGTAATATGCCTCAGACCAGGCCAGGGGACCGTTTTTTTGTAGAGCCGCGGTACAGGCAAACGTGCCTTTTATAATTTTTCTGACCGTGTTCCGGGAGGTGGCGACGCATCAAACCTATATATTTGGAACGCCAGAAAAATTCTTCATAAGTCGATCATAGTTAAAAAGTGTACACGGCTTTCGGGTACATAGTAATATGCCTCAGACCAGGCCAGGGGACCGTTTTTTTTGTAGAGCCGCGGTACAGGCAAACGTGCCTTTTATAATTTTTCCGACCGTGTTCCGGAAGGTAGCGACGCATCAAACTATATATTTGGAAAGCCAGGAAAATTCTCTATAAGTCGATCATAGTTAAAAAGTGTATACGGCTTTGGGGTACATAGTTATGTGCCTCGGACCAGGCCAGGGGACCGTTTTTTTGTAGAGCCGCGGTACAGGCAAACGTATCGTTCATACTTTTAGCCGATCGTGTGCCGGAAAGTGGCGACACATTGAATTTATATATAAGGAAAGCCAGGAAAATTCTCTATATGTTGATCATAGTTCAAAAGTGTACACGGCTTTCGGGTACATAGTAATATGCCTCAGACCAGGCCAGGGGACCGTTTTTTTGTAGAGCCGCGGTTCAGGCAAACGTGCTATTTATAATTTTTCCGACCGTGTTCCGGAAGGTGGCGACGCATCAAACCTATATATTTGGAAAGCCAGAAAAATTCTCCATAAGCCGTTCTTGATCAAATGTGTTCACGGCTTTCAGGTACATAGTAATATGCCTCGGACCAGGCCAGGGGACCGATTTTTTTGTAGAGCCGTGGTACAGGAAAACGTATTGTATATCATTTTTCCGACCGTGTTCTGGAAGATGGCGACGCATCAAACCTATATATTTGGAACGCCAGAAAAATTCTTCATAAGTCGATCATAGCTAAAAAGTGTACACGGCTTTCGGGTACATAGTAATATGCCTCAGACCAGGCCAGGGGACCGTTTTTTGTAGAGCCGCAGTACAGGCAAACGTATTGTTTATCATTTTTCCGACCGTGTACAGGCAAACGATACGTCCATACTTTTAGCCGAATATGTGCCGGAAAGTGGCGACGCATTAAATCTATATATATGGAAAGCCAGGAAAATTCTCCATAATTCGATCATAGTTCAAAAGTGTACACGGTTTTCAGATACATAGTAATATGCCTCAGACCAGGCCACGGGACTGTTGTTTTTATAGAGCTGCGGTACAGGGAAACGTATCGTCTATACTTTTAGCCGATCGTGTGCCGGAAAGTGGCAACGCATTAAATCTATATATTTGGAAATCCAGGAAAATTCTCTATATGTCGATCATAGTTCAAAAGTGTACACGGTTTTCGGGTACATAGTAATATGCCTCAGACCAGGCCACGGGACTGTTGTTTTTATAGAGCTGCGGTACAGGGAAACGTATCGTTTATAATTTTTCTGACCGTGTTCCGGGAGGTGGCGACGCATCAAACCTATATATTTGGAACGCCAGAAAAATTCTTCATAAGTCGATCATAGTTAAATAGTGTACACGGCTTTCAGGTACATAGTAATATGCCTCGGACCAGGCCAGGGGACCGTTTTTTTGTAGAGCCGCGGTACAGGCAAACGTATCGTCCATACTTTTTGCCGATCGTGTGCCGGAAAGTGGCGACTCATTAAACCTATATATTTGGAAAGCCAGATATTTTCTCTATAAGCCGATCATATTTCAATAGTGTACAAGGCTTTCGGTGGCATAGTAATATGCCTCAGACCAGGCCATGGGACTGTTGTTTTTATAGAGCTGCGGTACAGGGAAACGTATCGTTTATAATTTTTCTGACCGTGTTCCGGGAGGTGGCGACGCATTAGGCCATTTATTCGGAGAGCCAGAAAAATTCTCCATAAGTCGATCATAATTAAAAAGTGTACACGGCTTTCGGGTACATAGTAATATGCCTCAGACCAGGCCAGGGGACCGTTTTTTGTAGAGCCGCAGTACAGGCAAACGTATTGTTTATCATTTTTTCGACCGTGTTCTGGAAGGTGGCGACGCATCAAACCTATATATTTGGAACTCCAGAAAAATTCTTCATAAGTCGATCATAGTTAAAAAGTGTACACGGCTTTCGGGTACATAGTAATATGCCTCAGACCAGGCCAGGGGACCGTTTTTTTGTAGAGCCGCGGTACAGGCAAACGTGCCTTTTATAATTTTTCTGACCGTGTTCCGGGAGGTGGCGACGCATCAAACCTATATATTTGGAACGCCAGAAAAATTCTTCATAAGTCGATCATAGTTAAAAAGTGTACACGGCTTTCGGGTACATAGTAATATGCCTCAGACCAGGCCAGGGGACCGTTTTTTTGTAGAGCCGCGGTACAGGCAAACGTGCCTTTTATAATTTTTCCGACCGTGTTCCGGAAGGTGGCGACGCATCAAACCTATATATTTGGAAAGCCAGAAAAATTCTCCATAAGCCGTTCTTGATCAAATGTGTTCACGGCTTTCAGGTACATAGTAATATGCCTCGGACCAGGCCAGGGGACCGTTTTTTTTGTAGAGCCGTGGTACAGGAAAACGTATTGTATATCATTTTTCCGACCGTGTTCTGGAAGATGGCGACGCATCAAACCTATATATTTGGAACGCCAGAAAAATTCTTCATAAGTCGATCATAGCTAAAAAGTGTACACGGCTTTCGTGTACATAGTAATATGCCTCAGACCAGGCCAGGGGACCGTTTTTTTGTAGAGCCGCGGTACAGGCAAACGTGCCTTTTATAATTTTTCCGACCGTGTTCCGGAAGGTGGCGACGCATCAAACCTATATATTTGGAAAGCCAGAAAAATTCTTCATAAGTCGATCATAGTTAAATAGTGTACACGGCTTTCAGGTACATAGTAATATGCCTCAGACCAGGCCATGGGACTGTTGTTTTTATAGAGCTGCGGTACAGGGAAACGTATCGTTTATAATTTTTCTGACCGTGTTCCGGGAGGTGGCGACGCATTAGGCCATTTATTCGGAGAGCCAGAAAAATTCTCCATAAGTCGATCATAATTAAAAAGTGTACACGGCTTTCGGGTACATAGTAATATGCCTCAGACCAGGCCAGGGGACCGTTATTTGTAGAGCCGCAGTACAGGCAAACGTATTGTTTATCATTTTTCCGACCGTGTACAGGCAAACGATACGTCCATACTTTTAGCCGATTATGTGCCGGAAAGTGGCGACGCATTAAATCTATATATATGGAAAGCCAGGAAAATTCTCCATAATTCGATCATAGTTCAAAAGTGTACACGGTTTTCAGATACATAGTAATATGCCTCAGACCAGGCCACGGGACTGTTGTTTTTATAGAGCTGCGGTACAGGGAAACGTATCGTCTATACTTTTAGCCGATCGTGTGCCGGAAAGTGGCAACGCATTAAATCTATATATTTGGAAATCCAGGAAAATTCTCTATATGTCGATCATAGTTCAAAAGTGTACACGGTTTTCGGGTACATAGTAATATGCCTCAGACCAGGCCACGGGACTGTTGTTTTTATAGAGCTGCGGTACAGGGAAACGTAACGTTTATAATTTTTCTGACCGTGTTCCGGGAGGTGGCGACGCATCAAACCTATATATTTGGAACGCCAGGAAAATTCTCTATATGTCGATCATATTTCAAAAGTGTACACGGTTTTCGGGTAAATAGTAATATGCCTCAGACCAGGCCACGGGACTGTTGTTTTTATAGAGCTGCGGTACAGGGAAACGTATCGTTTATATTTTTTCTGACCGTGTTCCGGGAGGTGGCGACGCATTAGGCCATTTATTCGGAGAGCCAGAAAAATTCTCCATAAGTCGATCATAATTAAAAAGTGTACACGGCTTTCGGGTACATAGTAATATGCCTCAGACCAGGCCAGGGGACCGTTTTTTGTAGAGCCGCAGTACAGGCAAACGTATTGTTTATCATTTTTTCGACCGTGTTCTGGAAGGTGGCGACGCATCAAACCTATATATTTGGAACTCCAGAAAAATTCTTCATAAGTCGATCATAGTTAAAAAGTGTACACGGCTTTCGGGTACATAGTAATATGCCTCAGACCAGGCCAGGGGACCGTTTTTTTGTAGAGCCGCGGTACAGGCAAACGTGCCTTTTATAATTTTTCTGACCGTGTTCCGGGAGGTGGCGACGCATCAAACCTATATATTTGGAACTCCAGAAAAATTCTTCATAAGTCGATCATAGTTAAAAAGTGTACACGGCTTTCAGGTACATAGTAATATGCCTCGGACCAGGCCAGGGGACCGTTTTTTTGTAGAGCCGCGGTACAGGCAAACGTATCGTCCATACTTTTTGCCGATCGTGTGCCGGAAAGTGGCGACTCATTAAACCTATATATTTGGAAAGCCAGATATTTTCTCTATAAGCCGATCATAGTTCAATAGTGTACAAGGCTTTCGGTGGCATAGTAATATGCCTCAGACCAGGCCATGGGACTGTTGTTTTTATAGAGCTGCGGTACAGGGAAACGTATCGTTTATAATTTTTCTGACCGTGTTCCGGGAGGTGGCGACGCATTAGGCCATTTATTCGGAGAGCCAGAAAAATTCTCCATAAGTCGATCATAATTAAAAAGTGTACACGGCTTTCGGGTACATAGTAATATGCCTCAGACCAGGCCAGGGGACCGTTTTTTGTAGAGCCGCAGTACAGGCAAACGTATTGTTTATAATTTTCCGACCGTGTACAGGCAAACGATACGTCCATACTTTTAGCCGATTATGTGCCGGAAAGTGGTGACGCATTAAATCTATATATATGGAAAGCCAGGAAAATTCTCCATAATTCGATCATAGTTCAAAAGTGTACACGGTTTTCAGATACATAGTAATATGCCTCAGACCAGGCCACGGGACTGTTGTTTTTATAGAGCTGCGGTACAGGGAAACGTATCGTCTATACTTTTAGCCGATCGTGTGCCGGAAAGTGGCAACGCATTAAATCTATATATTTGGAAATCCAGGAAAATTCTCTATATGTCGATCATAGTTCAAAAGTGTACACGGTTTTCGGGTACATAGTAATATGCCTCAGACCAGGCCACGGGACTGTTGTTTTTATAGAGCTGCGGTACAGGGAAACGTAACGTTTATAATTTTTCTGACCATGTTCCGGGAGGTGGCGACGCATCAAACCTATATATTTGGAACGCCAGGAAAATTCTCTATATGTCGATCATATTTCAAAAGTGTACACGGTTTTCGGGTAAATAGTAATATGCCTCAGACCAGGCCACGGGACTGTTGTTTTTATAGAGCTGCGGTACAGGGAAACGTATCGTTTATATTTTTTCTGACCGTATCCCGGAAGTTGGCGACGCATTAAACCTATATATTTGGAACGCCAGAAAAATTCTTCATAAGTCGATCATAGTTAAAAAGTGTACACGGCTTTCGGGTACATAGTAATATGCCTCAGACCAGGCCAGGGGACCGTTTTTTGTAGAGCCGCAGTACAGGCAAACGTATTGTTTATCATTTTTTCGACCGTGTTCTGGAAGGTGGCGACGCATCAAACCTATATATTTGGAACTCCAGAAAAATTCTTCATAAGTCGATCATAGTTAAAAAGTGTACACGGCTTTCGGGTACATAGTAATATGCCTCAGACCAGGCCAGGGGACCGTTTTTTTGTAGAGCCGCGGTACGGGCAAACGTATCGTCCATACTTTTAGCCGATCGTGTGCCGGAAAGTTCGACGCATTAAATCTATATATTTGGAAAGCCGGGAAAATTCTCTATATGTCGATCATAGTTCAAAAGTGTACACGGTTTTCTGGTACATAGTAATATGCCTCAGACCAGGCCAGGGGACCGTTTTTTTGTAGAGCCGCGGTTCAGGCAAACGTATCGTCCATCCTTTTAGCCGATCGTGTGCCGGAATGTGGCGACGCATTAAATCTATATATTTGGAAAGCCAGGAAAATTCTCTATATGTCGATCATAGTTCAAAAGTGTACACGGTTTTCGGGTACATAGTAATATGCCTCAGACCAGGCCAGGGTACCGTTTTTTTGTAGAGCCGTGGTACAGGAAAACGTATTGTATATCATTTTTCCGACCGTGTTCTGGAAGATGGCGACGCATCAAACCTATATATTTGGAACGCCAGAAAAATTCTTCATAAGTCGATCATAGCTAAAAAGTGTACACGGCTTTCGGGTACATAGTAATATGCCTCGGACCAGGCCAGGGGACCGTTTTTTTGTAGAGCCGCGGTACAGGCAAACGTATCGTCCATACTTTTTGCCGATCGTGTGCCGGAAAGTGGCGACTCATTAAACCTATATATTTGGAAAGCCAGATATTTTCTCTATAAGCCGATCATAGTTCAATAGTGTACAAGGCTTTCGGTGGCATAGTAATATGCCTCAGACCAGGCCATGGGACTGTTGTTTTTATAGAGCTGCGGTACAGGGAAACGTATCGTTTATAATTTTTCTGACCGTGTTCCGGGAGGTGGCGACGCATTAGGCCATTTATTCGGAGAGCCAGAAAAATTCTCCATAAGTCGATCATAATTAAAAAGTGTACACGGCTTTCGGGTACATAGTAATATGCCTCAGACCAGGCCAGGGGACCGTTTTTTGTAGAGCCGCAGTACAGGCAAACGTATTGTTTATCATTTTTCCGACCGTGTACAGGCAAACGATACGTCCATACTTTTAGCCGATTATGTGCCGGAAAGTGGCGACGCATTAAATCTATATATATGGAAAGCCAGGAAAATTCTCCATAATTCGATCATAGTTCAAAAGTGTACACGGTTTTCAGATACATAGTAATATGCCTCAGACCAGGCCACGGGACTGTTGTTTTTATAGAGCTGCGGTACAGGGAAACGTATCGTCTATACTTTTAGCCGATCGTGTGCCGGAAAGTGGCAACGCATTAAATCTATATATTTGGAAATCCAGGAAAATTCTCTATATGTCGATCATAGTTCAAAAGTGTACACGGTTTTCGGGTACATAGTAATATGCCTCAGACCAGGCCACGGGACTGTTGTTATTATAGAGCTGCGGTACAGGGAAACGTAACGTTTATAATTTTTCTGACCGTGTTCCGGGAGGTGGCGACGCATCAAACCTATATATTTGGAACGCCAGGAAAATTCTCTATATGTCGATCATATTTCAAAAGTGTACACGGTTTTCGGGTAAATAGTAATATGCCTCAGACCAGGCCACGGGACTGTTGTTTTTATAGAGCTGCGGTACAGGGAAACGTATCGTTTATATTTTTTCTGACCGTATTCCGGAAGTTGGCGACGCATTAAACCTATATATTTGGAACGCCAGAAAAATTCTTCATAAGTCGATCATAGTTAAAAAGTGTACACGGCTTTCAGGTACATAGTAATATGCCTCGGACCAGGCCAGGGGACCGTTTTTTTGTAGAGCCGCGGTACAGGCAAACGTGCCTTTTATAATTTTTCCGACCGTGTTCCGGAAGGTAGCGACGCATCAAACTATATATTTGGAAAGCCAGGAAAATTCTCTATAAGTCGATCATAGTTAAAAAGTGTACACGGCTTTGGGGTACATAGTTATGTGCCTCGGACCAGGCCAGGGGACCGTTTTTTTGTAGAGCCGCGGTACGGGCAAACGTATCGTCCATACTTTTAGCCGATCGTGTGCCGGAAAGTTCGACGCATTAAATCTATATATTTGGAAAGCCGGGAAAATTCTCTATATGTCGATCATAGTTCAAAAGTGTACACGGTTTTCTGGTACATAGTAATATGCCTCAGACCAGGCCAGGGGACCGTTTTTTTGTAGAGCCGCGGTTCAGGCAAACGTATCGTCCATCCTTTTAGCCGATCGTGTGCCGGAATGTGGCGACGCATTAAATCTATATATTTGGAAAGCCAGGAAAATTCTCTATATGTCGATCATAGTTCAAAAGTGTACACGGTTTTCGGGTACATAGTAATATGCCTCAGACCAGGCCAGGGTACCGTTTTTTTGTAGAGCCGTGGTACAGGAAAACGTATTGTATATCATTTTTCCGACCGTGTTCTGGAAGATGGCGACGCATCAAACCTATATATTTGGAACGCCAGAAAAATTCTTCATAAGTCGATCATAGCTAAAAAGTGTACACGGCTTTCGAGTACATAGTAATATGCCTCAGACCAGGCCAGGGGACCGTTTTTTTGTAGAGCCGCGGTACAGGCAAACGTATCGTCCATACTTTTAGCCGATCGTGTGCCGGAAAGTTCGACGCATTAAACCTATATATTTGGAAAGCCGGGAAAATTCTCAATAAGTCGTTCTTGTTCAAATGTGTTCACGGCTTTCGGGTACATAGTAATATGCCTCGGACCAGGCCAGGGGACCGTTTTTTTGTAGAGCCGCGGTACAGGCATACGTATCGACCATACTTTTAGCCGATCATGTGCCGGAATGTGGCGACGCATTAAATCTATATATTTGGAAAGCCAGAAAAATTCTCTATATGTCGATCATAGTTCAAAAGTGTACACGGCTTTCGAGTACATAGTAATATGCCTCAGACCAGGCCAGGGGACCGTTTTTTTGTAGAGCCGCGGTACAGGCAAACGTGCTATTTATAATTTTTCCAACCGTGTTCCGGAAGGTGGCGACGCATCAAACCTATATATTTGGAAAGCCAGAAAAATTCTCCGTATGCCGTTCTTGTTCAAATGTGTTCACGGCTTTCGGTGGCATAGTAATATGCGTCAGACCAGGCCAGGGGACCGTTTTTTTGTAGAGCCGCGGTACAGGCAAACGTGCTATTTATAATTTTTCCGACCGTGTTCCGGAAGGTGGCGACGCATCAAACCTATATATTTGGAAAGCCAGAAAAATTCTCCATAAGCCGTTCTTGTTCAAATGTGTTCAAGGCTTTCGGGTACATAGTAATATGCCTCAGACCAGGCCAGGGGACCGTTTTTTTTGTAGAGCCGCGGTACAGGCAAACGTATCGTTCATACTTTTTGCCGATCGTGTGCCGGAAAGTGGCGACACATTAAATTTATATATAAGGAAAGCCGGAAAATTCTCTTTATGTCGATCATAGTTCAAAAGTGTACACGGTTTTCGGGTACATAGAAATATGCTTCAGACCAGGCCATGGGACTGTTGTTTTTATAGAGCTGCGGTACAGGGAAACGTATCGTTTATAATTTTTCTGACCGTGTTCCGGGAGGTGGCGACGCATTAGGCCATTTATTCGGAGAGCCAGAAAAATTTTCCATAAGTCGATCATAGTTAAAAAGTGTACACGGCTTTCGGGTACATAGTAATATGCCTCAGACTAGGCCATGGGACTGTTGTTTTTATAGAGCTGCGGTACAGGGAAACGTATCGTTTATAATTTTTCTGACCGTGTTCCGGAAGGTGGCGACTCATTAAACCTATATATTTGGAAAGCCAGATATTTTCTCTATAAGCCGATCATAGTTCAATAGTGTACAAGGCTTTCGGTGGCATAGTAATATGCGTCATACCAGGCTAGGGGACCGTTTATTTGTAGAGTCGCGGTACAGGCAAACGTGCCATTTATAATTTTTCTGACCGTGTTGCGGAAGGTGACGACGCATCAAACCTATATATTTGGAAAGCCAGAAAAATTCTCCATAAGTCATTCATGTTCAAAAGAGGTCACGGCTTTCGAGTACATAGTAATATGCCTCAGACCAGGCCAGGGTTCCGTTTTTTTGTAGAGCCGTGGTACAGGAAAACGTATTGTACATCATTTTTCCGACCGTGTTCTGGAAGGTGGCGACGCATCAAACCTATATATTTGGAACGCCAGAAGAATTCTTCATAAGTCGATCATAGCTAAAAAGTGTACACGGCTTTCAGGTACATAGTATTATGTCTCGGACCAGGCCAGAGGACCGTATTTTTGTAGAGCCGCGGTACAGGCAAACGTGCCTTTTATAATTTTTCCGACCGTGTTCCGGAAGGTGGCGACGCATCAAACCTATATATTTGGAAAGCCAGAAAAATTCTCCATAAGTCGTTCTTGTTCAGATGTGTTAAAGGCTTTCGGGTGCATAGTAATATGCCTCAGACCAGGCCAGGGGACCGTTTTTTTGTAGAGCCGCGGTACAGGCAAACGTATCGTCCATACTTTTAGCCGATCGTGTGCCGGAAAGTGGCGACGCATTAAATCTATATATATGGAAAGCCAGGAAAATTCTCCATAATTCGATCATAGTTCAAAAGTGTACACGGTTTTCAGGTACATAGTAATATGCCTCAGACCAGGCCACGGGACTGTTGTTTTTATAGAGCTGCGGTACAGGGATACGTATCGTTTATAATTTTTCTGACCGTGTTCCGGGAGGTGGCGACGCATCAAACCTATATATTTGGAACGCCAGAAAAATTCTTCATAAGTCGATCATAGTTAAAAAGTGTACACGGCTTTCAGGTACATAGTATTATGTCTCGGACCAGGCCAGGGGACCGTTTTTTTGTAGAGCCGTGGTACAGGCAAACGTATCGTTCATACTTTTTGCCGATCGTGTGCCGGAAAGTTGCGACTCATTAAACCTATATATTTGGAAAGCCAGATATTTTTTCTATAAGCCGATCATAGTTCAATAGTGTACAAGGCTTTCGGTGGCATAGTAATATGCGTCAGACCAGGCCAGGGGACCGTTTTTTTGTAGAGCCGCGGTACAGGCAAACGTGCTATTTATAATTTTTCCGACCGTGTTCCGGAAGGTGGCGACACATCAAACCTATATATTTGGAAAGCCAGAAAAATTCTCCATTAGCCGTTCTTGTTCAAATGTGTTCAAGGCTTTCGGGTACATAGTAATATGCCTCAGACCAGGCCAGGGGACCGTTTTTTTGTAGAGCCGCGGTACAGGCAAACGTATCGTTCATACTTTTTGCCGATCGTGTGCCGGAAAGTGGCGACACATTAAATTTATATATAAGGAAAGCCGGAAAATTCTCTTTATGTCGATCATAGTTCAAAAGTGTACACGGTTTTCGGGTACATAGAAATATGCTTCAGACCAGGCCATGGGACTGTTGTTTTTATAGAGCTGCGGTACAGGGAAACGTATCGTTTATAATTTTTCTGACCGTGTTCCGGGAGGTGGCGACGCATTAGGCCATTTATTCGGAGAGCCAGAAAAATTCTCCATAAGTCGATCATAGTTAAAAAGTGTACACGGCTTTCGGGTACATAGTAATATGCCTCAGACTAGGCCATGGGACTGTTGTTTTTATAGAGCTGCGGTACAGGGAAACGTATCGTTTATAATTTTTCTGACCGTGTTCCGGAAGGTGGCGACTCATTAAACCTATATATTTGGAAAGCCAGATATTTTCTCTATAAGCCGATCATAGTTCAATAGTGTACAAGGCTTTCGGTGGCATAGTAATATGCGTCATACCAGGCTAGGGGACCGTTTATTTGTAGAGTCGCGGTACAGGCAAACGTGCCATTTATAATTTTTCTGACCGTGTTGCGGAAGGTGACGACGCATCAAACCTATATATTTGGAAAGCCAGAAAAATTCTCCATAAGTCATTCATGTTCAAAAGAGGTCACGGCTTTCGAGTACATAGTAATATGCCTCAGACCAGGCCAGGGTTCCGTTTTTTTGTAGAGCCGTGGTACAGGAAAACGTATTGTACATCATTTTTCCGACCGTGTTCTGGAAGGTGGCGACGCATCAAACCTATATATTTGGAACGCCAGAAGAATTCTTCATAAGTCGATCATAGCTAAAAAGTGTACACGGCTTTCAGGTACATAGTATTATGTCTCGGACCAGGCCAGAGGACCGTTTTTTTGTAGAGCCGCGGTACAGCCAAACGTATCGTCCATACTTTTTGCCGATCGTGTGCCGGAAAGTGGCGACTCATTAAACCTATATATTTGGAAAGCCAGAAAAATTCTCAATAAGTCGTTCTTGTTCAAATGTGTTCACGGCTTTCGGGTACATAGTAATATGCCTCGGACCAGGCCAGGGGACCGTTTTTTTGTAGAGCCGCGGTACAGGCATACGTATCGACCATACTTTTAGCCGATCATGTGCCGGAATGTGGCGACGCATTAAATCTATATATTTGGAAAGCCAGAAAAATTCTCTATATGTCGATCATAGTTCAAAAGTGTACACGGCTTTCGAGTACATAGTAATATGCCTCAGACCAGGCCAGGGGACCGTTTTTTTGTAGAGCCGCGGTACAGGCAAACGTGCTATTTATAATTTTTCCGACCGTGTTCCGGAAGGTGGCGACGCATCAAACCTATATATTTGGAAAGCCAGAAAAATTCTCCGTATGCCGTTCTTGTTCAAATGTGTTCACGGCTTTCGGGTACATAGTAATATGCCTCGGACCAGGCCAGGGGACCGTTTTTTTTGTAGAGCCGCGGTACAGGCAAACGTATCGTCCATCCTTTTAGCCGATTGTGTGCCGGAAAGTGGCGACGCATTAAATCTTTATATAAGGAAAGCCAGGAAAATTCTCTATATGTCGATCATAGTTCAAAAGTGTACACGGTTTTCGGGTACATAGTAATATGCTTCAGACCAGGCCATGGGACTGTTGTTTTTATAGAGCTGCGGTACAGGGAAACGTATCGTTTATAATTTTTCTGACCGTGTTCCGGGAGGTGGCGACGCATTAGGCCATTTATTCGGAGAGCCAGAAAAATTCTCCATAAGTCGATCATAGTTAAAAAGTGTACACGGCTTTCGGGTACATAGTAATATGCCTCAGACTAGGCCATGGGACTGTTGTTTTTATAGAGCTGCGGTACAGGGAAACGTATCGTTTATAATTTTTCTGACCGTGTTCCGGAAGGTGGCGACGCATTAGGCCTATTTATTCGGAGAGCCAGAAATTTTCTACATAAGTCGTTCTTGTTCAAATGTGTTCACGGCTTTCGGGTACATAGTAATATGCCTCCGACCAGGCCAGGGGACCATTTTTTTGTAGAGCCGCGGTACAGGCAAACGTATCGTCCATACTTTTAGCCGATTGTGTGCCGGAAAGTGGCAACGCATTGAATCTATACATTTGGAAAGCCAGGAAAATTCTCTATATGTCGATCATAGTTCAAAAGTGTACACGGTTTTCGGGTACATAGTAATATGCCTCAGACCAGGCCAGGGGACCGTTTTTTTGTAGAGCCGCGGTACAGGCAAACGTGCTATTTATAATTTTTCCAACCGTGTTCCGGAAGGTGGCGACGCATCAAACCTATATATTTGGAAAGCCAGAAAAATTCTCCGTATGCCGTTCTTGTTCAAATGTGTTCACGGCTTTCGGTGGCATAGTAATATGCGTCAGACCAGGCCAGGGGACCGTTTTTTTGTAGAGCCGCGGTACAGGCAAACGTGCTATTTATAATTTTTCCGACCGTGTTCCGGAAGGTGGCGACGCATCAAACCTATATATTTGGAAAGCCAGAAAAATTCTCCATAAGCCGTTCTTGTTCAAATGTGTTCAAGGCTTTCGGGTACATAGTAATATGCCTCAGACCAGGCCAGGGGACCGTTTTTTTGTAGAGCCGCGGTACAGGCAAACGTATCGTTCATACTTTTTGCCGATCGTGTGCCGGAAAGTGGCGACACATTAAATTTATATATAAGGAAAGCCGGAAAATTCTCTTTATGTCGATCATAGTTCAAAAGTGTACACGGTTTTCGGGTACATAGAAATATGCTTCAGACCAGGCCATGGGACTGTTGTTTTTATAGAGCTGCGGTACAGGGAAACGTATCGTTTATAATTTTTCTGACCGTGTTCCGGGAGGTGGCGACGCATTAGGCCATTTATTCGGAGAGCCAGAAAAATTTTCCATAAGTCGATCATAGTTAAAAAGTGTACACGGCTTTCGGGTACATAGTAATATGCCTCAGACTAGGCCATGGGACTGTTGTTTTTATAGAGCTGCGGTACAGGGAAACGTATCGTTTATAATTTTTCTGACCGTGTTCCGGAAGGTGGCGACTCATTAAACCTATATATTTGGAAAGCCAGATATTTTCTCTATAAGCCGATCATAGTTCAATAGTGTACAAGGCTTTCGGTGGCATAGTAATATGCGTCATACCAGGCTAGGGGACCGTTTATTTGTAGAGTCGCGGTACAGGCAAACGTGCCATTTATAATTTTTCTGACCGTGTTGCGGAAGGTGACGACGCATCAAACCTATATATTTGGAAAGCCAGAAAAATTCTCCATAAGTCATTCATGTTCAAAAGAGGTCACGGCTTTCGAGTACATAGTAATATGCCTCAGACCAGGCCAGGGTTCCGTTTTTTTGTAGAGCCGTGGTACAGGAAAACGTATTGTACATCATTTTTCCGACCGTGTTCTGGAAGGTGGCGACGCATCAAACCTATATATTTGGAACGCCAGAAGAATTCTTCATAAGTCGATCATAGCTAAAAAGTGTACACGGCTTTCAGGTACATAGTATTATGTCTCGGACCAGGCCAGAGGACCGTATTTTTGTAGAGCCGCGGTACAGGCAAACGTGCCTTTTATAATTTTTCCGACCGTGTTCCGGAAGGTGGCGACGCATCAAACCTATATATTTGGAAAGCCAGAAAAATTCTCCATAAGTCGTTCTTGTTCAGATGTGTTAAAGGCTTTCGGGTGCATAGTAATATGCCTCAGACCAGGCCAGGGGACCGTTTTTTTGTAGAGCCGCGGTACAGGCAAACGTATCGTCCATACTTTTAGCCGATCGTGTGCCGGAAAGTGGCGACGCATTAAATCTATATATATGGAAAGCCAGGAAAATTCTCCATAATTCGATCATAGTTCAAAAGTGTACACGGTTTTCAGGTACATAGTAATATGCCTCAGACCAGGCCACGAGACTGTTGTTTTTATAGAGCTGCGGTACAGGGATACGTATCGTTTATAATTTTTCTGACCGTGTTCCGGGAGGTGGCGACGCATCAAACCTATATATTTGGAACGCCAGAAAAATT
Source organism: Metopolophium dirhodum (assembly GCF_019925205.1). Lineage (NCBI taxonomy): Eukaryota > Metazoa > Arthropoda > Insecta > Hemiptera > Aphididae > Metopolophium > Metopolophium dirhodum. The sequence continues at coordinate 151,150,267 of NC_083560.1, forward strand.
CTTCATAAGTCGATCATAGTTAAAAAGTGTACACGGCTTTCAGGTACATAGTATTATGTCTCGGACCAGGCCAGGGGACCGTTTTTTTGTAGAGCCGTGGTACAGGCAAACGTATCGTTCATACTTTTTGCCGATCGTGTGCCGGAAAGTTGCGACTCATTAAACCTATATATTTGGAAAGCCAGATATTTTTTCTATAAGCCGATCATAGTTCAATAGTGTACAAGGCTTTCGGTGGCATAGTAATATGCGTCAGACCAGGCCAGGGGACCGTTTTTTTGTAGAGCCGCGGTACAGGCAAACGTGCTATTTATAATTTTTCCGACCGTGTTCCGGAAGGTGGCGACACATCAAACCTATATATTTGGAAAGCCAGAAAAATTCTCCATTAGCCGTTCTTGTTCAAATGTGTTCAAGGCTTTCGGGTACATAGTAATATGCCTCAGACCAGGCCAGGGGACCGTTTTTTTGTAGAGCCGCGGTACAGGCAAACGTATCGTTCATACTTTTTGCCGATCGTGTGCCGGAAAGTGGCGACACATTAAATTTATATATAAGGAAAGCCGGAAAATTCTCTTTATGTCGATCATAGTTCAAAAGTGTACACGGTTTTCGGGTACATAGAAATATGCTTCAGACCAGGCCATGGGACTGTTGTTTTTATAGAGCTGCGGTACAGGGAAACGTATCGTTTATAATTTTTCTGACCGTGTTCCGGGAGGTGGCGACGCATTAGGCCATTTATTCGGAGAGCCAGAAAAATTCTCCATAAGTCGATCATAGTTAAAAAGTGTACACGGCTTTCGGGTACATAGTAATATGCCTCAGACTAGGCCATGGGACTGTTGTTTTTATAGAGCTGCGGTACAGGGAAACGTATCGTTTATAATTTTTCTGACCGTGTTCCGGAAGGTGGCGACTCATTAAACCTATATATTTGGAAAGCCAGATATTTTCTCTATAAGCCGATCATAGTTCAATAGTGTACAAGGCTTTCGGTGGCATAGTAATATGCGTCATACCAGGCTAGGGGACCGTTTATTTGTAGAGTCGCGGTACAGGCAATCGTGCCATTTATAATTTTTCTGACCGTGTTGCGGAAGGTGACGACGCATCAAACCTATATATTTGGAAAGCCAGAAAAATTCTCCATAAGTCATTCATGTTCAAAAGAGGTCACGGCTTTCGAGTACATAGTAATATGCCTCAGACCAGGCCAGGGTTCCGTTTTTTTGTAGAGCCGTGGTACAGGAAAACGTATTGTACATCATTTTTCCGACCGTGTTCTGGAAGGTGGCGACGCATCAAACCTATATATTTGGAACGCCAGAAGAATTCTTCATAAGTCGATCATAGCTAAAAAGTGTACACGGCTTTCAGGTACATAGTATTATGTCTCGGACCAGGCCAGAGGACCGTTTTTTTGTAGAGCCGCGGTACAGCCAAACGTATCGTCCATACTTTTTGCCGATCGTGTGCCGGAAAGTGGCGACTCATTAAACCTATATATTTGGAAAGCCAGAAAAATTCTCAATAAGTCGTTCTTGTTCAAATGTGTTCACGGCTTTCGGGTACATAGTAATATGCCTCGGACCAGGCCAGGGGACCGTTTTTTTGTAGAGCCGCGGTACAGGCATACGTATCGACCATACTTTTAGCCGATCATGTGCCGGAATGTGGCGACGCATTAAATCTATATATTTGGAAAGCCAGAAAAATTCTCTATATGTCGATCATAGTTCAAAAGTGTACACGGCTTTCGAGTACATAGTAATATGCCTCAGACCAGGCCAGGGGACCGTTTTTTTGTAGAGCCGCGGTACAGGCAAACGTGCTATTTATAATTTTTCCGACCGTGTTCCGGAAGGTGGCGACGCATCAAACCTATATATTTGGAAAGCCAGAAAAATTCTCCGTATGCCGTTCTTGTTCAAATGTGTTCACGGCTTTCGGGTACATAGTAATATGCCTCGGACCAGGCCAGGGGACCGTTTTTTTTGTAGAGCCGCGGTACAGGCAAACGTATCGTCCATCCTTTTAGCCGATTGTGTGCCGGAAAGTGGCGACGCATTAAATCTTTATATAAGGAAAGCCAGGAAAATTCTCTATATGTCGATCATAGTTCAAAAGTGTACACGGTTTTCGGGTACATAGTAATATGCTTCAGACCAGGCCATGGGACTGTTGTTTTTATAGAGCTGCGGTACAGGGAAACGTATCGTTTATAATTTTTCTGACCGTGTTCCGGGAGGTGGCGACGCATTAGGCCATTTATTCGGAGAGCCAGAAAAATTCTCCATAAGTCGATCATAGTTAAAAAGTGTACACGGCTTTCGGGTACATAGTAATATGCCTCAGACTAGGCCATGGGACTGTTGTTTTTATAGAGCTGCGGTACAGGGAAACGTATCGTTTATAATTTTTCTGACCGTGTTCCGGAAGGTGGCGACGCATTAGGCCTATTTATTCGGAGAGCCAGAAATTTTCTACATAAGTCGTTCTTGTTCAAATGTGTTCACGGCTTTCGGGTACATAGTAATATGCCTCCGACCAGGCCAGGGGACCATTTTTTTGTAGAGCCGCGGTACAGGCAAACGTATCGTCCATACTTTTAGCCGATTGTGTGCCGGAAAGTGGCAACGCATTGAATCTATACATTTGGAAAGCCAGGAAAATTCTCTATATGTCGATCATAGTTCAAAAGTGTACACGGTTTTCGGGTACATAGTAATATGCCTCAGACCAGGCCAGGGGACCGTTTTTTTGTAGAGCCGCGGTACAGGCAAACGTATCGTCCATACTTTTTGCCGATCGTGTGCCGGAAAGTGGCGACGCATTAAATCTATATATTTGGAAAGATAAGAAAATTCTCCATAAGTCGTTCATACTTCAGAAGTGTACACGGTTTTCTGGTACATAGTAATATGCCTCAGACCACGCCAGGGGACCGTTTTTTTGTAGAGCCGCGGTACAGGCAAACGTATCGTCCATACTTTTTGCCGATCGTGTGCCGGAAAGTGGCGACTCATTAAACCTATATATTTGGAAAGCCAGATATTTTCTCTATAAGCCGATCATAGTTCAATAGTGTACAAGGCTTTCGGTGGCATAGTAATATGCGTCATACCAGGCTAGGGGACCGTTTATTTGTAGAGTCGCGGTACAGGCAAACGTGCCATTTATAATTTTTCTGACCGTGTTGCGGAAGGTGGCGACGCATCAAACCTATATATTTGGAAAGCCAGAAAAATTCTCCATAAGTCATTCATGTTCAAAAGAGGTCACGGCTTTCGAGTACATAGTAATATGCCTCAGACCAGGCCAGGGTTCCGTTTTTTTGTAGAGCCGTGGTACAGGAAAACGTATTGTACATCATTTTTCCGACCGGTTTCTGGAAGGTGGCGACGCATCAAACCTATATATTTGGAACGCCAGAAAAATTCTTCATAAGTCGATCATAGCTAAAAAGTGTACACGGCTTTCAGGTACATAGTATTATGTCTCGGACCAGGCCAGGGGACCGTTTTTTTGTAGAGCCGCGGTACAGGCAAACGTATCGACCATACTTTTAGCCGATCATGTGCCGGAATGTGGCGACGCATTAAATCTATATATTTGGAAAGCCAGAAAAATTCTCTATATGTCGATCATATTTCAAAAGTGTACACGGCTTTCGAGTACATAGTAATATGCCTCAGACCAGGCCAGGGGACCGTTTTTTTTGTAGAGCCGCGGTACAGGCAAACGTGATATTTATAATTTTTCCGACCGTGTTCCGGAAGGTGGCGACGCATCAAACCTATATATTTGGAAAGCCAGAAAAATTCTCCGTATGCCGTTCTTGTTCAAATGTGTTCACGGCTTTCGGGTACATAGTAATATGCCTCGGACCAGGCCAGGGGACCGTTTTTTTTTGTAGAGCCGCGGTACAGGCAAACGTATCGTCCATCCTTTTAGCCGATCGTGTGCCGGAAAGTGGCGACGCATTAAATCTTTATATAAGGAAAGCCAGGAAAATTCTCTATATGTCGATCATAGTTCAAAAGTGTACACGGTTTTCGGGTACATAGTAATATGCTTCAGACCAGGCCATGGGACTGTTGTTTTTATAGAGCTGAAGTACAGGGAAACGTATCGTTTATAATTTTTCTGACCGTGTTCCGGGAGGTGGCGACGCATTAGGCCATTTATTCGGAGAGCCAGAAAAATTCTCCATAAGTCGATCATAGTTAAAAAGTGTACACGGCTTTCGGGTACATAGTAATATGCCTCAGACTAGGCCATGGGACTGTTGTTTTTATAGAGCTGCGGTACAGGGAAACGTATCGTTTATAATTTTTCTGACCGTGTTCCGGAAGGTGGCGACGCATTAGGCCTATTTATTCGGAGAGCCAGAAATTTTCTACATAAGTCGTTCTTGTTCAAATGTGTTCACGGCTTTCGGGTACATAGTAATATGCCTCCAACCAGGCCAGGGGACCATTTTTTTGTAGAGCCGCGGTACAGGCAAACGTATCGTCCATACTTTTAGCCGATCGTGTGCCGGAAAGTGGCAACGCATTGAATCTATATATTTGGAAAGCCAGGAAAATTCTCTATATGTCGATCATAGTTCAAAAGTGTACACGGTTTTCGGGTACATAGTAATATGCCTCGGACCAGGCCAGGGGACCGTTTTTTTGTAGAGCCGCGGTACAGGCAAACGTATCGTCCATACTTTTTGCCGATCGTGTGCCGGAAAGTGGCGACTCATTAAACCTATATATTTGGAAAGCCAGAAAAATTCTCAATAAGTCGTTCTTGTTCAAATGTGTTCACGGCTTTCGGGTACATAGTAATATGCCTCGGACCAGGCCAGGGGACCGTTTTTTTGTAGAGCCGCGGTACAGGCATACGTATCGACCATACTTTTAGCCGATCATGTGCCGGAATGTGGCGACGCATTAAATCTATATATTTGGAAAGCCAGAAAAATTCTCTATATGTCGATCATATTTCAAAAGTGTACACGGCTTTCGAGTACATAGTAATATGCCTCAGACCAGGCCAGGGGACCGTTTTTTTGTAGAGCCGCGGTACAGGCAAACGTGATATTTATAATTTTTCCGACCGTGTTCCGGAAGGTGGCGACGCATCAAACCTATATATTTGGAAAGCCAGAAAAATTCTCCGTATGCCGTTCTTGTTCAAATGTGTTCACGGCTTTCGGGTACATAGTAATATGCCTCGGACCAGGCCAGGGGACCGTTTTTTTTGTAGAGCCGCGGTACAGGCAAACGTATCGTCCATCCTTTTAGCCGATCGTGTGCCGGAAAGTGGCGACGCATTAAATCTTTATATAAGGAAAGCCAGGAAAATTCTCTATATGTCGATCATAGTTCAAAAGTGTACACGGTTTTCGGGTACATAGTAATATGCTTCAGACCAGGCCATGGGACTGTTGTTTTTATAGAGCTGAAGTACAGGGAAACGTATCGTTTATAATTTTTCTGACCGTGTTCCGGGAGGTGGCGACGCATTAGGCCATTTATTCGGAGAGCCAGAAAAATTCTCCATAAGTCGATCATAGTTAAAAAGTGTACACGGCTTTCGGGTACATAGTAATATGCCTCAGACTAGGCCATGGGACTGTTGTTTTTATAGAGCTGCGGTACAGGGAAACGTATCGTTTATAATTTTTCTGACCGTTTTCCGGAAGGTGGCGACGCATTAGGCCTATTTATTCGGAGAGCCAGAAATTTTCTACATAAGTCGTTCTTGTTCAAATGTGTTCACGGCTTTCGGGTACATAGTAATATGCCTCCAACCAGGCCAGGGGACCATTTTTTTGTAGAGCCGCGGTACAGGCAAACGTATCGTCCATACTTTTAGCCGATCGTGTGCCGGAAAGTGGCAACGCATTGAATCTATATATTTGGAAAGCCAGGAAAATTCTCTATATGTCGATCATAGTTCAAAAGTGTACACGGTTTTCGGGTACATAGTAATATGCCTCGGACCAGGCCAGGGGACCGTTTTTTTGTAGAGCCGCGGTACAGGCAAACGTATCGTCCATACTTTTTGCCGATCGTGTGCCGGAAAGTGGCGACTCATTAAACCTATATATTTGGAAAGCCAGAAAAATTCTCAATAAGTCGTTCTTGTTCAAATGTGTTCACGGCTTTCGGGTACATAGTAATATGCCTCGGACCAGGCCAGGGGACCGTTTTTTTGTAGAGCCGCGGTACAGGCAAACGTATCGACCATACTTTTAGCCGATCGTGTGCCGGAATGTGGCGACGCATTAAATCTATATATTTGGAAAGCCAGAAAAATTCTCTATATGTCGATCATAGTTCAAAAGTGTACACGGTTTTCGGGTACATAGTAATATGCCTCAGATCAGGCCATGGGACTGTTGTTTTTATAGAGCTGCGGTACAGGGAAACGTATCGTTTATAATTTTTCTAACCGTGTTCCGGAGGGTGGCGACGCATTAGGCCTATTTATTCGGAGAGCCAGAAATTTTCTCTATAAGCCGATCATAGTTCAGTAGTGTACGAGGCTTTATAGTGGCATAGTAATATGCGTCATACCAGCCAGGGGACCGTTTTTTTGTAGAGTCGTGGTACAGGCAAACGTGCCATTTGTTAAGAACCCCTGGCTATATTAGTTAGTATATATATATAATAGTGTATAATATAATATTGTACGACGGCGACTGTCTGGAATTACTGCGACAGCAATTCCAGGCAAGCGCTGGCTACAGGCACGGCTCGTATAGCAAGCCGTGCCAGTGGCATTTCAGAGCAGTAGACGGAACATTGTGATTCGCACCAGAACATTATATTTGTCAGACCATTTTTTTATAAAACATTAAATAATTCATTAAGTGCATTGTAAGTTTTTCTTTTCAAGTTAAATATAGAGAGTAGTAATTAGTTCGAAAGTGTTCGTTGTTTTTATTTGTGCACGGACCTCCAGGGAGATCCGTAACATTTTTGGTGGCAGCGGTGGGATCACGACAAATATCAGTATCCCGTTACCACGAGCAATAGCCGAACTAGACTTTCAACAATATATTAGAAGAAAAGGAAACGAACAAAAGCGTATCCATCCGAAACAGAACATTGTACACAAGTGGCGTAAGGTAACACTAATAGTATAAGATATTATTATTTTATAATATTTTATATATTTTATATACATCTATATGGTGTGTATATATACATGCAAACGGTTGCGTGTGAACGAGTCTCTATAAACGCGCGATCACCAAATTCCCGGCGTGGTGTAACACATACATACGCCGTCGAGAAAAAAAAAAAAAGAATTGACGACAGGCAGCCGCCGTGTGTGTGTGGGCCTGGCGTACGTGTTGCCGCCGCCGTCGTGGTTGTGACGATATCCGTGTCGCCGCCGCCGACGTTTGAAAACCGACGACAACACAGCTGTTACGATAATACGATATCAGAGCCGCCGCGCGCCGCCCTCGTTGTTTATAAACACGATAGCGCCGCCGTAACGAATTTATATCAAAATATAACGATATATTTACGTTATTTAATCATCAAAGCGAAACCCAATATTTAATTATTGGTCCCCGCGCCAGCAGTTTCGGGGCGTAGAACATCGTTCCGAAGTGGTTAAGGTGTCGAAGAGGATATTCGACGTGTTATTGTTCCGAGATCAATTCGACGTCATATACCAGAGCATTCAGCATCAATCACAACGACCAGACGCAGACGAACACTGAACATTTCAATCCATTATAGTTGAACAATTGTGGTGGTCGTGAGTATTTAGCATTAAGTTTTCAGCTCTGTTTATAGTTAAATAATTTTTTTTACAAACATAGGATAATAAATTATTATACATCGTATATAAACATAAATCTATGGTAGAAAAAAGGTATTTCTTTGTAAACACATGTTCTCAGTGTTTCTTATTCCGATATTCTTTTTTTTTATATATCTCTTTACGATTAGAGAATAAACATTTTAGGAAACTCTTAGGCAAACTTTAATGAGCGCAAATTCGGGGGAGGATTCAACCACCAAGGGGGCTAACACGTCCGTTATTGATACCCCTACCCCTACACCAAGAGTAAGTTTACCTGTAAGGTGCTCCAATCCCGACAATCCAAATTCCGAGCGTCAAATACACTTTCCGTCGACCATTTACTTATTAAGGAGGCGGATTTGTCTGTAGCAACAAATAGTCTTTTAACCGAAGTTAACGAAGAACTTAGAAAAATAGACAAAAGTTTAATTCACGTCGCCTTCGAAACCACTTCAACAGAAAATTCAGAAAATTCCCAAAACACGAAAATTCTACAGACCAATCAAGAAAAACTATTAGACTGGTCTTCAAGCGACACAGTTGAATCGACAAACCAAGGAATTAAGCTTTTTGTAAATCAAAAACCATTGGAAATAATGGGAGATAAAGATCAACCAACAGAGAGTGGTGCACTAGGACCACAGTTGAACACAGACATTTCAAATAATCCAGATTTAAGCCAATTAATTGATCTAAAGATTCAGGAAATCATGAAGACAAGAGATAGCACCAGTTCGAGACATGGAGAATCGATATCAAATAATCAAATAGGACTTCAAGATGCGATTAGGCTACTACCAAAGTCATTTGATGGAAAAGACACCGAAAATTTAGAGATTTTCCTTGAAAAATGCGAATTTGTTGTGTCATGTGTAGTGGAACCGGCAATTCCACGACTGCTTCAGGCAATCCAAACAAGGTTAACCGGGAAAGCGAGAAAGGTAACAAAGTTTAAAACATTCGACACATGGGAAGAATTACGAGAAACACTTAAAACAAGTCTAGAACCCCAGCGAACCACACAACATCTATTTTTAGAATTGTACGCCATCAAACAAAAAAATGGTGAAGATATTCTGACCTACTCCATGAGAGTAGAAGCTTTACAAAATCTTATCATTGAACAGGAAACTGCAGACTTTTCACCAGAAATTGCTCAAGCGATGGAAATTTCTATTAAGAGACAGGTAATTCAAGTCTTTATGGAAGGCTTGGGGAACCTAAAGGACTACATTAAGGCGAGAAATCCGCTTACTTTAGATAAGGCAATACAAGCCGCCCGAGAGGAAGAACGGATTAGGATGTCATCCGAAGAATCCAAGAAACTGTACAAAGGAAACTCGGTGGCAACGAAAAAGCCAAATGGTTCTTGCAACATTTGCAATAAACCAGGACATTGGGCCCGCGATTGTAGATCCAACCGAGGTAACAACACAAATCAATCAAAAAATTCCAGCACGCCACACGGAACCTCCAAAGCTACAGTGAACACTATCACGTGCCAGTACTGCAAAAAACCGGGGCACACAAAAGATGTATGCCGGAAATTAAAATATGTTACCGGGAAAAGGAATGAAGCAGCTCAAGCAGAGGCTTCGGAAAACCAAAATCAACCGAGCGCTTCCGGTGGACGTCCGGTAGAGAGCATAAAAAGCGCCGCCATATCATTTCCAGAATCTTCACATTGAAGTCAAATTTAACAGATAATACTTTTACGTGCAGAACCTCTCAGACAATTAACCCCAATGCTAAATTTTTACTGGATTCAGGAAGTGATCTCAATCTAATTAAAATTTGTTCACTTTTGGATCAGGTAATGGTATACGAAGATACCATTTACTATTTAAAGGGCATCAACGAACAGTTAGTCCCAACATTAGGACGGACAACTATAAGTATTCAAATTGGCGAGCGTATGATGCAAGTAGAATTTCAATTAGTACATTCCAACTTTCCCATTACACAAGATGGAATTTTAGGAAAACCCTTTATAATAGGGAACCATACGATTATTAATTATCAAACTAACGAATTAATAGTACCAGATACCGATAACATGAAAATCCAAGCTCGAACAGAAACTTTAATCGCAATACCTATCACAGAATATCAAGAGAGTGAAACACTTTTAATCCCAGCTCAAAAGGTTTCAGAGAATATCCTATGTAGTAATACGATTAACCAAGTGCACCAGAATCAGATACTCATAGCGGTGATTAATCCCACGGAATCTTCAGTGGAACTTACCCAAGCACAAACGAAATCAATTACTATCTATAAGTTTGATGAAGTTAATGTTTATGCAACTCAGAACATACCAGAAAAGATCAGCGGACAAGGCCGTTTAGGAACCCTTAGGGAAAAATTAAATTTGGATCATCTAAACCAAGAAGAAAGAGAATCTCTTATGCCAATATGTGAGGAATACTCAAATATCTTCCATCTAGACGGAGATAAACTATCTTGCACTGACCAGATTTATCATGAGATCAAAACAAGTGAGGCTGCACAACCGATTAATGTACGTCCATATCGGTTGCCTTTTAAGCATAGACAAGAAATTGACAGACAAATTCAGAAACTTGAGGAGGACAACATTATTGCCCCGAGCAAAAGCCCTTGGAATGCGCCATTACTCGTAGTTCCCAAGAAGCCTGATGAAAACGGAGTCGTGAAGTATCGCGTGTGCGTGGACTTCAGAAAGTTAAACCAGATATCAACAGGAGACGCATATCCTCTACCGAACATTACAGAAATTCTGGACCAATTGGGAAAATCCAAGTACTACACTACGTTGGATTTGGCCCAAGGGTACCATCAAGTCAAAATGCACCCAGATCATTGCAATAAAACCGCCTTTTCTACGGACAAAGGTCATTTCGAATTTTTAAGAGTTCCATTCGGGTTGAAAGGAGCTCCAGCCACTTTCCAACGTCTAATGAATTCCGTATTAACGGGATTGAATGGGATCAAAGCATTTGTGTATTTGGACGACATCATTATTTATGCCCTAGACCTTGAAGATCATTCAAGGAAATTAAAAGAAGTATTCGCCAGATTACGAGAAGCAAACCTCAAACTCCAATCGTCAAAATGTTCATTCATGCGAAAAGAAGTGAACTATTTAGGACATGTTATAACCGACAAAGGAGTAAGGCCTAACTCACAAAAGATTGATTGCGTAGTAAAATTTCCAACGCCAACAAGTGCTAAGGAAATCAAATCATTCTTGGGTCTGTCAGGCTATTACCGACGTTTCGTTCCGAATTATGGACAAATTACAAAACCGCTCACGTCGTTATTAAAGAAGGATGTTCCATTTTATTGGTCGGATCTTTGCCAAGAATCGTTTGACAAATTAAAAGCTATTCTCACCAAAGAACCTCTCCTACAATACCCTGATTTTGAACAACCATTCAATCTCACATGTGACGCCAGCAATTTTGCAATTGGCTGCATATTATCTCAAGGACCAATTGGGAAAGATCTACCAATTGCATATGCATCGCGCACTCTAAACAAAGCAGAGCAAAATTATAATACAACGGAGAAGGAACTTTGTGCAATAGTATGGGGAGTCAAACAATACCGACCGTATCTATATGGTCAGAAATTCAAAATTATTACAGATCATCGAGCGTTAAGCTGGCTTTTCAACGTAAAGGACCCGGGGTCCCGATTAATCCGATGGAGGTTGAAACTAGAAGAATATGAGTATGAAATCCACTATAAGCCAGGTGTTGCTAACACCAACGCTGATGCATTAAGTCGAATCAGAACTGTCACGACTAGATCCAAAATCAAGTCAGAACCTTCAAGACTAGAAGATAGGGTAACGTCTACAAATGGTTCCGACAGAATAAACATTGTAGATTTACCGGAAGTCTCGAACACTTCAGAACCTCTATGCAATACAGAGCCTTCTGATGAATACCAATTTTTTTTAAATACCGAAGCTAAACCTACTACCAATGTAATTGAGTTACCAGGTAATATTTTCGACTCAGAACCTACTACATCAATAACACATTGCGTTTCCGCTGATTTTAATATGTCTCGAGGTATCGCCCTTCAAATGAGACGGAAATTCGGGCAGGTGGACCAATTGCGAAAAGAACAAAAATCAGTTACTGATGTAGCCGTTATTCAGTCAGAACAACGAACAATATTTTATTTATTGACAAAAGAGCATCACTGGCAAAAGTCGACGTATCAAGCAATCTATAGTTGTTTACAGAAACTTAAAGAATTGTGTTTGCAATTAAAAATAACCAGTCTAGCTTGTCCAAGGATTGGAAGTGAAGCAGATGGACTACAATGGGAAATCATCCGAAACATGTTTCGAAACACCTTTGGAAATTCGAACATCAAAGTCTGTATCTACACCAGAGATGAATTAACAGAAGATCAGAAAATACAGAAAATAAAAGAATTGCATAAAAACCCGCTAGGAGGACATCATGGATTAACTAGAACGTTCAATAAGATGTATGAAGAACATAACTGGAAGGGCATGAGAAAACAAATCAAACAATTCATAAAAAAATGTCCAGATTGTCAAAAGAATAAAACAGCGACAAGAACACCAAAAGAGCCTATGGTGATTACCAGCACAGCTACCAGAGCCTTCGAAAAGATATTCCTAGATGTCGTAGGACCACTACCTCGTTCACATAGTGGAAATTCTTTCATCTTAACTTTACAAGATGACCTCACTAAATTCGCATGGGCTTCCCCCATGGAGAACCATGAAGCGAATACTGTAGCACAACATTTTGTGACCAAATTCGTGTGCTTACACGGAATATCACAAAGTCTGGTGACAGACTGTGGTACGGAATTTTTAAGCAACGTTTTTAAAGAGGTATGTAAACTCCTTAAAATTCGACAGACGTCGACCACGCCTTATCACCCTCAAAGCAATGGCAATCTCGAAAGAAGTCATCGTTCTTTAGCAGAATATTTACGAAATTTTATCGGAAAAGATCAACTAAACTGGGATACCAAAATTCCCTATGCGATGTTTTGCCATAACTCCACTGTTCATTCAGCTACGAAATTCCAGCCATACCATTTGGTTTATGGAAATTCTGTAAAAATCCCCACATCTTTCACTAACGAACCAGAACCTCAGTACAATTGTAATGACTACCAATTCGAAGTCAAAAGACAAATGCAAGAAGCTCAGGCTTTTGCAAGAAGCAATTTGCTGGAAGCAAAGAGTAAGTCAAAGGAACAGTACGACAAAACAGCAAAACATCAAATTTTTGAAGTTGGTCAGAAGGTTTTACTACAAGAAAAAGCCGCGAAAAACAAACTGGCCCCGAAGTGGTTGGGTCCGTATGACATTTTAGATGTAAATCCGACAAATAAAAATGTAACCATAAAAAAAAGTAACAAGAAGAATCAGACCATACACCAAAATTTACTAAAGTTATTTCACGAAAAATGAAACAAGAAAAATTAATTTGTTCCAGGAAACTCATCATGGCATTCTTTGGAATTTCCAAGAAAAATCCGTCATTCCCGAAAATGGTAATCCTGATAATGTGGATATGGGATAGTACAGCAGAAGCTCAAGAGAATTATAATATTACTACCTTCCCGGATCACAAAGGATTCTATTATGAATCTCACGGAGTGATCAAAACTTCTCACACTAAATGGAACTTGGTAACGTATGTGGATATTGGAATCTTGACCACAAAATATGAAAAGTTGATGACCTGGTATAGCGAAATGGAGACAATTTGTAAGCAAATGATAGCAAACTTTGGTAATGCAGAAATAGAAAATATTTGTAATCAATTCGTAAACCAATTTTCTACTACAACCCGTCCATATTTATATGAAATTCAGTTAAATCGTCGTAACGCGATGTTATCGATAGAGCATAACTCAAATAATGAAATTCGAAATCGCCGAGGATTGGGAGGTACCTTCAAGCGCCTGATCAACGTTTTGTATGGTGCATACTCGAAAATCGACACCGAATTCATATTTAAACAGATCGTAGAATTAACCAAAAACAAAATTCAGAATATTAATTTAGTCAAAGAAAAAACAAGAGTTGTACAAGCAGAAATATTGGATGCAAATCATACTTCACAGGAAGTCACAGAACATCATCAGAAACTCGAAAATAACTTGCAGTATTTACAAAGACTGACCAAAGAAAGTATCGTTAAAATCAACAAATTAGAATTTAAAAATAAACTGTTAGAGCAAGCCTTTTTATTCGAGGTAACTCTCAATCAGTATGCTTACGAAACACAAAACCTTGTTGCCATTATAAATTCAGCACTGGATGGTCAGATCCACACCAGCGTAATCACCCCCAGAAAATTATTACGGGAGTTAAAAGAAATTAAAATCAACTTACCCATGGGAAACGACCTCCCTATAGAAGTAAAACCCGAGTCCATGTCAAACCTTTTCAAAATCTCTGAAATAACGATTTTCGTGCAAAACGAGTACTTAATATTTTCTATTGAAATACCCTTGATTTCAAGTAAAGTATTAAATGTGTATCGAGTTGTTTCATTACCAATGATATATTCTACCAATACATTAATTTTAATTGAACCCGAAGTCGAATATTTGGTAATTAACAATGATAATGAGGAATTTTTCACTATGACAGGGAAACAGTGGGAATCATGTGTAAATTTAGGAACTTACAAATTATGTAAAGGTGGTCAAACATTTCACCGCCGCTCGAGATCGAACGTTTGCGAAGTAGTACTTCTAACATATCAACCAATCCCAGAAACTTGCAAAATAAAACTGGTAACATTAACAACATCCATTTGGGATAAGTTATTGGATTCCAATGCATGGTTATTTTACACACAACCAACTTTAGTGACCATCAAATGTGCGGAACCTCCACAAATAGTAACATTTCAGATCTCAGGCGTAGGAAGGTTGACCACCTCCCAAGATTGTGAAATCCATACAGAAAATTCCATTATATTTCCGACAAGTAGATCTAATAGAGGTATCTCTACTGATTTAATTCCAGAAAGCAAAAAACATGAATCAGTATTATCAGAGAGTCTTAAAAATATAATTCCCCAGAACCTAAAAGACATAAGTATCGTACACGATTTTAATTCTTTATCCAAAAGGCTAATAGAAATAAGTAAGTTACCAAAGGTAACAACAGATTCTCTAATAATATTTCAAATGGAATTTCATATGGTACTTGTGTATATCTTAATGTTAACTGTAATATCCGTAGTTAGTGGATTAGCTATTAAGTTTAGAAATAGCATAATTAGAATGTACTCTCCGGATTTACCGGATATTTTATCACTAAATAATCGATAAGTAAACATTATAATCATAAATTTAGTTGTGAAAACATATTGTACGGAACATTAGGGAACCATTAGGTCCCTAAGTTCCATTTAAGTTGGGGGGTGTTAAGAACCCCTGGCTATATTAGTTAGTATATATATATAATAGTGTATAATATAATATTGTACGACGGCGACTGTCTGGAATTGCTGCGACAGCAATTCCAGGCAAGCGCTGGCTACAGGCACGGCTCGTATAGCAAGCCGTGCCAGTGGCATTTCAGAGCAGTAGACGGAACATTGTGATTCGCACCAGAACATTATATTTGTCAGACCATTTTTTTATAAAACATTAAATAATTCATTAAGTGCATTGTAAGTTTTTCTTTTCAAGTTAAATATAGAGAGTAGTAATTAGTTCGAAAGTGTTCGTTGTTTTTATTTGTGCACGGACCTCCAGGGAGATCCGTAACATTTTTGGTGGCAGCGGTGGGATCACGACAAATATCAGTATCCCGTTACCACGAGCAATAGCCGAACTAGACTTTCAACAATATATTAGAAGAAAAGGAAACGAACAAAAGCGTATCCATCCGAAACAGAACATTGTACACAAGTGGCGTAAGGTAACACTAATAGTATAAGATATTATTATTTTATAATATTTTATATATTTTATATACATCTATATGGTGTGTATATATACATGCAAACGGTTGCGTGTGAACGAGTCTCTATAAACGCGCGATCACCAAATTCCCGGCGTGGTGTAACACATACATACGCCGTCTCCATAAGTCGTTCATGTTCAAAAGAGGTCACGGCTTTCGAGTACATAGTAATATGCCTCAGACCAGGCCAGGGTACCGTTTTTTTGTAGAGCCGTGGTACAGGAAAACGTATTGTTTATCATTTTTCCGACCGTGTTCTGGAAGGTGGCGACGCATCAAAGCTATATATTTAGAACGCCAGAAAATTTTTTCATAAGTCGATCATAGTTAAAAAGTGTACACGGTTTTCTGGTACATAGTAATATGCCTCAGACCAGGCCAGGGGAATGTTTTTTTGTAGAGCCGCGGTACAGGCAAACGTATCGTCCATACTTTTTGCCGATCGTGTGCCGGAAAGTGGCGACGCATTAAATCTATATATTTGGAAAGCCAGGAAAATTCTCTATAAGTCGATCATAGTTCAAAAGTGTACACGGTTTTCGGGTACATAGTAATATGCCTCAGACCAGGCCATGGGACTGTTGTTTTTGTAGAGCCGTGGTACAGGAAAACGTATTGTTTATCATTTTTCCGACCGTGTTCTGGAAGATGGCGACGCATCAAACCTATATATTTGGAAAGCCAGAAAAAATCTCCATAAGTCGTTCTTGTTCAAATGTGTTCACGGCTTTCGGGTACATATTAATATGCCTCGGACCAGGCCAGGGGACCGTTTTTTTTGTAGAGCCGCGGTACAGGGAAACGTATCGTCCATCCTTTTAGCCGATCGTGTGCCGGAAAGTGGCGACGCATTAAATTTATATATAAGGAAAGCTAGGAAAATTCTCTATATGTCGATCATAGTTCAAAAGTGTACACGGTATTCGGGTACATAGTAATATGCCTCAGACTAGGCCATGGGACTGTTGTTTTTATAGAGCTGCGGTACAGGGAAACGTATCGTTTATAATTTTTCTGACCGTGTACCGGAATGTGGCGACACATTAAACCTATATATTTGGAGAGCCAGAAAAATTCTCCATAAGTCGTTCTTGTTCAAATGTGTTCACGGCTTTCGGATACATAGTAATATGCCTCGGACCAGGCCATGGGACCGTTTTTTTGTAAAAGCCGCGGTACAGGCAAACGTGCCTTTTATAATTTTTCCGCACGTGTTCCGGAAGGTGGCGACGCATCAAACCTATATATTAGGAAAGCCAGAAAAATTCTCCACAAGTCGATCATGGTTAAAAAGTGTACACGGCTTTCGGGTACATAGTAGTATGCCTCAGACCAGGCCAGGGGACCGTTTTTTTGTAGAGCCGCGGTACAGTCAAACGTATCGTCCATACTTTTTGCCGATCGTGTGCCGGAAAGTGGCGACGCATTAAATCTATATATTTGGAAAGCCAGGAAAATTCTCTATATGTCGATCATAGTTCAAAAGTGTACACGGTTTTTGGGTACATAGTAATATGCCTCAGACAAGGCCAGGGGACCACTTTTTGTAGAGCTGCGGTACAGGGAAACGTTTCGTTTATAATTTTTCTGATCGTGTTCCGGAAAGTGGCGACACATTAAATCTATATATTTAGAAAGCCAGGAAAATTCTCTATATGTCGATCATAGTCAAAAAGTGTACACGGCTTTCGGGTACATAGTAATATGCCTCGGACCAGGCCAGGGGACCGCTTTTATGTAGAGCCGCGGTACAGGCAAACGTATCGTTTATAATTTTTCTGACCGTGTTTCGGAAGGTGGCGACGCATTAGGCCTATTTATTCGGAAAGCCAAAAATTTTCTCTATAAGCCGATTATAGTTCAGAAGTGTACACGGCTTTCGAGGACTTGGTAATATGCGTCAGACCAGGCCAGGGGACCGTTTTTTCGTAGATCCGCGGGTCAGGCAAACGTATCGTCCATACTTTTTGCCGATTTTGTGCCGGAAAGTGGCGACGAATTAAACCCAGGGCTTGCAAACGTTATAATAACGTTATGATTATAACGTTATGTTTGATAAATAACGATTGAAATTTGTAAACGTATTTATAACGAAAAACGATAAACATAAATAAATAAATAACACAAAACAAAACGTAACGTTTAACAAAATATATTATATATCATTAAACAAAACATAACGCAAAACGGTATATATTGTATTCCATTAAACAAAATAATTAATTTCCAATTATTTAATAATACTTAGTATTATTCAATTATTTATTCGAGCCAAGAATTAATTTTATCCCGTATCCGGCCTATCCGGGAGATCCCGTATTAGATTTATTTTAAAATTTAATAAGAAGGTATTAATAGAATAATTTAATTACCAATAGCTAATAATAGTGATACTCTGATAATATTGTACTGTACTATCTGTACTACGGTCGGAATTTATACCATTCAAGTTATTCAACTATTGTGTTCGGTGATCATTGGTATTTATTTTGTTGTTTGTGAATGTTCTATTTAATAATGGTAATATGGTAATAAGTATAATTTAGATAGTATAAATTATACTATGTTGTCTACACTCTATAGTATATTAGCTATGTACACACTTTTATATTGCCAATACATATTACTTAACTTTTAACAACATAAATTATAGATTCTGGTTATTTTGTCAATTGTAGGAAGGTATAAAATAAATGTTGACAAAGTATGTCAAAACAATCAGAGTAAAATATGTTTGAAATATAGATTCCTGCTTAAATGATATTCTCAAGCACAATATTGTAAAACTTACTAAATAATTTTAACATTTAAAAACCTAATAATACGTTCAAAATTTCAAAATAATGATCATGATTTTTTTTTTTTATATTTATTATTTTATAATAAAGTCCTTAGAGCCTAGGCAATTTATTAAATTCAATAATACATTATCACTTATAACTTAAGATTAATAATCATCATACCGGTTCATCATTTATTTTGTTTCCATTTCTTTACGAACTATGTATATTGTAATTTAATCTGTATCACTGTACTCTATATTTTGTAAATAATATGTAATTGGGTTATCTAACCCATTTAATTAAATAAATAAAATTACACAATACCTACTTAAAACTCAGAATAGGGAAATTAAGTCCCCAAAAAAGGTCATAGTCATATACTTTTAAATTGAAGCCTGTGTACTTTTAAAACAGGTATCTAAATACTTTTAAATATTTAATAACGATAAACGCAAAAATTGTATAACGTTTTAATTATGAATAACGTTAAACGCAAAAATTGTATAACGTTTTAATTCTGAATAACAATAAACACAAAAGTTGAATAACGTTTAAATTTTGAATAACGATAAACTCAAAATTTGTATAACGTTTCGATTGTAAATAACGTAAAACAATATTTTTTTTTCAAATGCAAGCCCTGATTAAACCTATATATTTGGAAAGCCAGAAAAATTTTCAATAAGTCGATCATATTTAAAAAGTGTACACCGCTTTCGGGTACATAGTAATATGCCTCAGACTAGGCAAGGGGACCGTTTTTTTGTAAAGCCGCGGTACAGGCAAACGTGCCTTTTATAATTTTTCCGACCGTGTTCCGGAAGGTGGCGACGCATTAAATCTATATATTTGGAAAGCCAGGAAAATTCTCTATATGTCGTTCATAGTTCAAAAGTGTACACGGCTTTCGAGGACTTAGTAATATGCGTCAGACCAGGCCAGGGGACCGTTTTTTAGTAGATCCGCGGGTCAGGCAAACGTATCTTCCATACTTTTTGCCGATTTTGTGCCGGAAAGTGGCGACGCATTAAACCTATATATTTGGAAAGCCAGAAAAATTCTCCATAATTCGTTCATAGTTCAGAAGTGTACACGGCTTTCGAGGACTTAGTAATATGCGTCAGACCAGGCCAGGGGACCGTTTTTTCGTAGATCCGCGGGTCAGGCAAACGTATCGTCCATATTTTTTGCCGATTTTGTGCCGGAAAGTGGCGACGCATTAAACCTATATATTTGGAAAGCCAGAAAAATTCTCCATAATTCGTTCATAGTTCAGAAGTGTACACGGCTTTCGAGGACTTAGTAATATGCGTCAGACCAGGCCAGGGGACCGTTTTTTTATAGAGCAGCGGTACAGGGAAACGTATCGTTTATAATTTTTCTGACCGTGTTTCGGAAGGTGGCGACGCGTTAGGCCTATTTATTCGGAAAGTCAAAAATTTTCTCTATAAGCCGATCATAGTTCAGAAGTGTACACGGCTTTTGAGGACTTGGTAATATGCGTCAGACCAGGCCAAGGGACCGTTTTTTCGTAGATCCACGGCTTAGGCAAACGTATCGTCCATACTTTTTGCCGATCGTGTGCCGGAAAGTGGCGACGCATTAAACCTATATATTTGGAAAGCCAGGAAAATTCTCTATATGTCGATCATAGTTCAGAAGTGTACACGGCTTTCGAGGACTTAGTAATATGCGTCAGACCAGGCCAGGGGAGCGTTTTTAAGTAGATCCGCGGGTCAGGCAAACGTATCGTCCATACTTTTTGCCGATCGTGTACTGAAATGTGGTGACACATTAAACCTATATATTTGAAAAGCCGGAAAAATTCTCTATAAGTCGATCATAGTTAAAAAGTGTACACAGCTTTCGGGTACATAGTAATATGCCTCAGACCAGGCCAGGGGACAGTTTAATTGTAGAGCCAGGTACAGACAAACGTGCCATTTATAATTTTTCCGACCGTGTTCCGGAAGGTGGCGACGCATATAACCTATATATTCGGGAAGCCAGGAAAAATCTCCATAAGTCGTTCATAGTTTAAAAGTGTACTCGGCTTTCGGTGATATATTAATATGCGTCAGACCAGGCCAGGGGAACGTTTTTTCGTAGATCCGCGGTACAGGCAAACGTATGGTTTATCATTTTTCCGACCGTGTTCCGGAAGGTGGCCACGCATTTAACATATAAATTTGGAAAGCTAAAAAAATTCTCCATAAGTCGTTCATTGTTTATAAGTGTACACGGCTTTCAAAGACTTAGTAATATGCGTCAGACCAGGCCAGGGGACCGTTTTTTCGTAGATCCGCGGGTCAGGCAAACGTATCGTCCATACTTTTTGCCGATCGTGTGCTGGAAAGTGGCGACGCATTAAACCTATATATTTGGAAAGCCAGGAAAATTCTCTATATGTCGATCATAGTTCAAAAGTGTACACGGTTTTCGGGTACATAGTAATATGCCACAGACCAGGCCATGGGACTGTTGTTTTTATAGAGCTGCGGTACAGGGAAACGTATCGTTTATAATTTTTCTGACCGTGTTTCAGAAGGTGGCGACGCGTTAGGCCTATTTATTCGGAAAGCCAAAAATTTTCTCTATAAGCCGATCATAGTTCAGAAGTGTACACGGCTTTTGAGGACTTGGTAATATGCGTCAGACCAGGCCAGGGGACCGTTTTTTCGTAGATCCGCGGGTCAGGCAAACGTATCGTCCATACTTTTTGCCAATCGTGTGCCGGAAAGTGGCGACGCATTAAACCTATATATTTGTAAAGCCAAAAAAATTCTCCATAATTCGTTCATAGTTCAGAAGTGTACACGGCTTTCGAGGACTTAGTAATATGCGTCAGACCAGGCCAGGGGAGCGTTTTTAAGTAGATCCGCGGGTCAGGCAAACGTATCGTCCATACTTTTTGCCGATCGTGTACTGGAATGTGGTGACACATTAAACCTATATATTTGGAAAGCCGGAAAAATTCTCTATAAGTCGATCATAGTTAAAAAGTGTACACAGCTTTCGGGTACATAGTAATATGCCTCAGACCAGGCCAGGGGACAGTTTAATTGTAGAGCCAGGTACAGACAAACGTGCCATTTATAATTTTTCCGACCGTGTCCCGGAAGGTGGCGACGCATATAACCTATATATTCGGGAAGCTAGGAAAAATCTCCATAAGTCGTTCATAGTTTAAAAGTGTACTCGGCTTTCGGTGATATATTAATATGCGTCAGACCAGGCCAGGGGAACGTTTTTTCGTAGATCCGCGGTACAGGCAAACGTATGGCTTATCATTTTTCCGACCGTGTTCCGGAAGGTGGCCACGCATTTAACATATAAATTTGGAAAGCTAAAAAAATTCTCCATAAGTCGTTCATTGTTCATAAGTGTACACGGCTTTCAAAGACTTAGTAATATGCGTCAGACCAGGCCAGGGGACCGTTTTTTCGTAGATCCGCGGGTCAGGCAAACGTATTGTCCATACTTTTTGCCGATCGTGTGCCGGAAAGTGGCGACGCATTAAACCTATATATTTGGAAAGCCAGGAAAATTCTCTATATGTCGATCATAGTTCAAAAGTGTACACGGTTTTCGGGTACATAGTAATATGCCACAGACCAGGCTATGGGACTGTTGTTTTTATAGAGCTGCGGTACAGGGAAACGTATCGTTTATAATTTTTCTGCCGTGTTTCGGAAGGTGGCGACGCGTTAGGCCTATTTATTCGGAAAGCCAAAAATTTTCTCTATAAGCCGATCATAGTTCAGAAGTGTACACGGCTTTTGAGGACTTGGTAATATGCGTCAGACCAGGCCAAGGAACCGTTTTTTCGTAGATCCGTGGGTCAGGTAAACGTATCGTTCTACTTTTTGCCGATTTTGTGCCGGAAAGTGGCGACGCATTAAACCTATATATTTGAAAAGCCGGAAAAATTCTCTATAAGTCGATCATAGTTAAAAAGTGTACACGGCTTTCGGGTACATAGTAATATGCCTCAGACCAGGCCAGGGGACAGTTTTATTGTAGAGCCAGGTACAGGCAAACGTGCCATTTATAATTTTTCCGACCGTGTTCCGGAAGGTGGCGACGCATCAAACCTATATATTTGGAAAGCTAAGAAAATTCTCCATAAGTCGTTTATAGTTCAGATGTGTACAAGGCATTCGTTGGCATAGTAATATGCGTCAGACCTGGCCAGGGGACCGTTTTTTCGTAGATCTGTGGGTCAGGCAAACGTATCGTTCTACTTTTTTTCCGATTTTGTGCCGGAAAGTGGCGACGCATTAAACCTATATATTTGGAAAGCCAGAAAAATTCTCCATAATTCGTTCATAGTTAAAAAGTGTACACGGCTTTCGGGTACATAGTAATATGCCTCAGACCAGGCCAGGGGACAGTTTTATTGTAGAGCCAGGTACAGGCAAACTTGCCATTTATAATTTTTCCGACCGTGTTCCGGAAGGTGGCGACGCATCAAACCTATATATTTGGAAAGCTAAGAAAATTCCCCATAAGTCGTTTATAGTTCAGAAGTGTACACGGCTTTCGAGGACTTAGTAATATGCGTCAGACCAGGCCAGGGGACCTTTTTTTCGTAGATCCGTGGGTCAGGCAAACGTATCGTCCATACTTTTTGCCGATCGTGTGCCGGAAAGTGGCGACGCATTAAACCTATATATTTAGAAAGCCAGAAAAATTCTCCATAATTCGTTCATAGTTCAGAAGTGTACACGGCTTTCGAGGACTTAGTAATATGCGTCAGACCAGGCCAGGGGACCGTTTTTTAGTAGATCCGCGGGTCAGGCAAACCTATCGTCCATACTTTTTGCCGATCGTGTACCGGAATGTGGCGACACATTAAACCTATATATTTGATAAGCCGGAAAAATTCTCTATAAGTCGATCATAGTTAAAAAGTGTACACGGCTTTCGGGTACATAGTAATATGCCTCAGACCAGGCCAGGGGACAGTTTTATTGTAGAGCCAGGTACAGGCAAACGTGCCATTTATAATTTTTCCGACCGTGTTACGGAAGGTGGGGACGCATCAAACCTATATATTTGGAAAGCTAAGAAAATTCTCCATAAGTCGTTTATAGTTCAGAAGTGTACAAGGCATTCGTTGGCATAGTAATATGCGTCAGACCAGGCCAGGGGACCGTTTTTTCGTAGATCCGTGGGTCAGGCAAAAGCATCGTTCTACTTTTTGCCGATTTTGTGCCGGAAAGTGGCGACGCATTAAACCTATATATTTGGAAAGCCAGAAAAATTCTCCATAATTCGTTCATAGTTCAGAAGTGTACACGGCTTTCGAGGACTTAGTAATATGCGTCAGACCAGGCCAGGGGACCGTTTTTTCGTAGATCCGTGGGTCAGGCAAACGTATCGTCCATACTTTTTGCCGATCGTGTGCCGGAAAGTGGCGACGCATTAAACCTATATATTTGGAAAGCCAGAAAAATTCTCCATAATTCGTTCATAGTTCAGAAGTGTACACGGCTTTCGGGTACATAGTAATATGCCTCAGACCAGGCCATGGGACTATTGTTTTTATAGAGCTGCGGTACAGGGAAACGTATCGTTTATTATTTTTCTGACCGTGTTTCGGAAGGTGGCGACGCATTAGGCCTATTTATTCGGAAAGCCAGAAAAATTCTCCATAATTCGTTCATAGTTCAAAAGTGTACAAGGCTTTCGGGTACATAGTTGTATGCCTCGGACCAGGCCAGGGGACCGTTTTTTTGTAGATCCGCGGATCAGGCAAACGTATCGTCCATACTTTTTGCCGATCGTGTGCCGGAAAGTGGCGACGCATTAAACCTATATATTTGGAAAGCCAGAAAAATTCTCCATAATTCGTTCATAGTTCAGAAGTGTACACGGCTTTCGGGTACATAGTTATATGCCTCAGACCAGGCCATGGGACTGTTGTTTTTATAGAGCTGCGGTACAGGGAAACGTATCGTTCATTATTTTTCTGACCGTGTTCCGGAAGGTGGCGACACATTAAACATATATATTCGGAAAGCTAAGAAAATTCTCTATAAGTCGATCATAGTTCAGAAGTGTACACGGCTTTCGAGGACTTAGTAATATGCGTCAGACCAGGCCAGGGGACCGTTTTTTCGTAGATCCGCGGATCAGGCAAACGTATCGTCCATACTTTTTGCCGATCGGTTGCCGGAAAGTGGCGACGCATTAAACCTATATATTTGGAAAGCCAGAAAAATTCTCCATAATTCGTTCATAGTTCAGAAGTGTACACGGCTTTCGAGGACTTAGTAATATGCGTCAGACCAGGCCAGGGGACCTTTTTTTCGTAGATCCGCGGGTCAGGCAAACGTATCGTCCATACTTTTTGCCGATCGTGTACCGGAATTTGGTGACACATTAAACCTATATATTTGAAAAGCCGGAAAAATTCTCTATAAGTCGATCATAGTTAAAAAGTGTACACGGCTTTCGGGTACATAGTAATATGCCTCAGACCAGGCCAGGGGACAGTTTTATTGTAGAGCCAGGTACAGGCAAACGTGCCATTTATAATTTTTCCGACCGTGTTCCGGAAGGTGGCGACGCATCAAACCTATTAATTTGGAAAGCTAAGAAAATTCTCCATAAGTCGTTTATAGTTCAGATGTGTACAAGGCATTCGTTGGCATAGTAATATGCGTCAGACCTGGCCAGGGGACCGTTTTTTCGTAGATCTGTGGGTCAGGCAAACGTATCGTTCTACTTTTTGCCGATTTTGTGCCGGAAAGTGGCGACGCATTAAACCTATATATTTGGAAAGCCAGAAAAATTCTCCATAATTCGTTCATAGTTCAGAAGTGTACACGGCTTTCGGGTACATAGTAATATGCCTCAGACCAGGCCATGGGACTGTTGTTTTTATAGAGCTGCGGTACAGGGAAACGTATCGTTTATTATTTTTCTGACCGTGTTTCGGAAGGTGGCGACGCATTAGGCCTATTTATTCGGAAAGCCAGAAAAATTCTCCATAATTCGTTCATAGTTCAAAAGTGTACAAGGCTTTCGGGTACATAGTTGTATGCCTCGGACCAGGCCAGGGGACCGTTTTTTTGTAGATCCGCGGATCAGGCAAACGTATCGTCCATACTTTTTGCCGATCGTGTGCCGGAAAGTGGCGACGCATTAAACCTATATATTTGGAAAGCCAAAAAAATTCTCCATAATTCGTTCATAGTTCAGAAGTGTACACGGCTTTCGGGTACATAGTAATATGCCTCAGACCAGGCCATGGGACTGTTGTTTTTATAGAGCTGCGGTACAGGGAAACGTATCGTTCATTATTTTTCTGACCGTGTTCCGGAAGGTGGCGACACATTAAACATATATATTCGGAAAGCTAAGAAAATTCTCTATAAGTCGATCATAGTTCAGAAGTGTACACGGCTTTCGAGGACTTAGTAATATGCGTCAGACCAGGCCAGGGGACCGTTTTTTCGTAGATCCGCGGATCAGGCAAACGTATCGTCCATACTTTTTGCCGATCGGTTGCCGGAAAGTGGCGACGCATTAAACCTATATATTTGGAAAGCCAGAAAAATTCTCCATAATTCGTTCATAGTTCAGAAGTGTACACGGCTTTCGAGGACTTAGTAATATGCGTCAGACCAGGCCAGGGGACCTTTTTTTCGTAGATCCGCGGGTCAGGCAAACGTATCGTCCATACTTTTTGCCGATTTTGTGCCGGAAAGTGGCGACGCATTAAACCAATATATTTGGAAATCCAGAAAAATTCTCCATAATTCGTTCATAGTTCAGAAGTGTACACGGCTTTCGAGGACTTAGTAATATGCGTCAGACCAGGCGAGGGGACCGTTTTTTAGTAGATCCGCGGGTCAGGCAAACGTATCGTCCATACTTTTTGCCGATCGTGTACCGGAATGTGGCGACACATTAAACCTATATATTTGAAAAGCCGGAAAAATTCTCTATAAGTCGATCATAGTTAAAAAGTGTACACGGCTTTCGGGTACATAGTAATATGCCTCAGACCAGGCCAGGGGACAGTTTTATTGTAGAGCCAGGTACAGGCAAACTTGCCATTTATAATTTTTCCGACCGTGTTCCGGAAGGTGGTGACGCATCAAACCTATATATTTGGAAAGCTAAGAAAATTCCCCATAAGTCGTTTATAGTTCAGAAGTGTACAAGGCATTCGTTGGCATAGTAATATGCGTCAGACCAGGCCAGGGGACCGTTTTTTCGTAGATCCGCGGGTCAGGCAAACGTATCGTCCATACTTTTTGCCGATCGAGTGCCGGAAAGTGGCGACGCATTAAACCTATATATTTGGAAAGCCAGAAAAATTCTCCATAATTCGTTCATAGTTCAGAAGTGTACACGGCTTTCGGGTACATAGTAATATGCCTCAGACCAGGCCATGGGACTGTTGTTTTTATAGAGCTGCGGTACAGGGAAACGTATCGTTTATTATTTTTCTGACCGTGTTTCGGAAGGTGGCGACGCATTAGGCCTATTTATTCGGAAAGCCAGAAAAATTCTCCATAATTCGTTCATAGTTCAAAAGTGTACAAGGCTTTCGGGTACATAGTTGTATGCCTCGGACCAGGCCAGGGGACCGTTTTTTCGTAGATCCGCGGATCAGGCAAACGTATCGTCCATACTTTTTGCCGATCGTGTGCCGGAAAGTGGCGACGCATTAAACCTATATATTTGGAAAGCCAGAAAAATTCTCCATAATTCGTTCATAGTTCAGAAGTGTACACGGCTTTCGGGTACATAGTAATATGCCTCAGACCAGGCCATGGGACTGTTGTTTTTATAGAGCTGCGGTACAGGGAAACGTATCGTTCATTATTTTTCTGACCGTGTTTCGGAAGGTGGCGACGCATTAGGCCTATTTATTCGGAAAGCCAGAAAAATTCTCCATAATTCGTTCATAGTTCAAAAGTGTACAAGGCTTTCGGGTACATAGTTGTATGCCTCGGACCAGGCCAGGGGACCGTTTTTTTGTAAAGCTACGGTACAGGCAAACGTATCGTTTATCATTTTTCGACGGTGTTCCGGAAGGTGGCGACACATTAAACATATATATTCGGAAAGCTAAGAAAATTCTCTATATGTCGATCATAGTTCAAAAGTGTACACGGTTTTCGGGTACATAGTAATATGCCACAGACCAGGCTATGGGACTGTTGTTTTTATAGAGCTGCGGTACAGGGAAACGTATCGTTTATAATTTTTCTGACCGTGTTTCGGAAGGTGGCGACGCGTTAGGCCTATTTATTCGGAAAGCCATAAATTTTCTCTATAAGCCGATCATAGTTCAGAAGTGTACACGGCTTTTGAGGACTTGGTAATATGCGTCAGACCAGGCCAAGGGACCGTTTTTTCGTAGATCCGTGGGTCAGGTAAACGTATCGTTCTACTTTTTGCCGATTTTGTGCCGGAAAGTGGCGACGCATTAAACCTATATATTTGTAAGCCAGAAAAATTCTCCATAATTCGTTCATAGTTCAGAAGTGTACACGGCTTTCGAGGACTTAGTAATATGCGTCAGACCAGGCCAGGGGACCTTTTTTTCGTAGATCCGCGGGTCAGGCAAACGTATCGTCCATACTTTTTGCCGATTTTGTGCCGGAAAGTGGCGACGCATTAAACCAATATATTTGGAAGGCCAGAAAAATTCTCCATAATTCGTTCATAGTTCAGAAGTGTACACGGCTTTCGAGGACTTAGTAATATGCGTCAGACCAGGCGAGGGGACCGTTTTTTAGTAGATCCGCGGGTCAGGCAAACGTATCGTCCATACTTTTTGCCGATCGTGTACCGGAATGTGGCGACACATTAAACCTATATATTTGAAAAGCCGGAAAAATTCTCTATAAGTCGATCATAGTTAAAAAGTGTACACGGCTTTCGTGTACATAGTAATATGCCTCAGACCAGGCCAGGAGACAGTTTTATTGTAGAGCCAGGTACAGGCAAACTTGCCATTTATAATTTTTCCGACCGTGTTCCGGAAGGTGGCGACGCATCAAACCTATATATTTGGAAAGCTAAGAAAATTCCCCATAAGTCGTTTATAGTTCAGAAGTGTACAAGGCATTCGTTGGCATAGTAATATGCGTCAGACCAGGCAAGGGGACCGTTTTTTCGTAGATCCGTGGGTCAGGCAAACGTATCGTTCTACTTTTTGCCGATTTTGTGCCGGAAAGTGGCGACGCATTAAACCTATATATTTGGAAAGCCAGAAAAATTCTCCATAATTCGTTCATAGTTCAGAAGTGTACACGGCTTTCGAGGACTTAGTAATATGCGTCAGACCAGGCCAGGGGACCGTTTTTTCGTAGATCCGCGGGTCAGGCAAACGTATCGTCCATACTTTTTGCCGATCGTGTGCCGGAAAGTGGCGACGCATTACACCTATATATTTGGAAAGCCAGAAAAATTCTCCATAATTCGTTCATAGTTCAGAAGTGTACACGGCTTTCGGGTACATAGTAATATGCCTCAGACCAGGCCATGGGACTGTTGTTTTTATAGAGCTGCGGTACAGGGAAACGTATCGTTCATTATTTTTCTGACCGTGTTTCGGAAGGTGGCGACGCATTAGGCCTATTTATTCGGAAAGCCAGAAAAATTCTCCATAATTCGTTCATAGTTCAAAAGTGTACAAGGCTTTCGGGTACATAGTTGTATGCCTCGGACCAGGCCAGGGGACCGTTTTTTTGTAAAGCTACGGTACAGGCAAACGTATCGTTTATCATTTTTCGACGGTGTTCCGGAAGGTGGCGACACATTAAACATATATATTCGGAAAGCTAAGAAAATTCTCTATATGTCGATCATAGTTCAAAAGTGTACACGGTTTTCGGGTACATAGTAATATGCCACAGACCAGGCTATGGGACTGTTGTTTTTATAGAGCTGCGGTACAGGGAAACGTATCGTTTATAATTTTTCTGACCGTGTTTCGGAAGGTGGCGACGCGTTAGGCCTATTTATTCGGAAAGCCAAAAATTTTCTCTATAAGCCGATCATAGTTCAGAAGTGTACACGGCTTTTGAGGACTTGGTAATATGCGTCAGACCAGGCCAAGGGACCGTTTTTTCGTAGATCCGCGGGTCAGGCAAACGTATCGTCCATACTTTTTGCCGATTTTGTGCCGGAAAGTGGCGACGCATTAAACCTATATATTTGGAAAGCCAGAAAAATTCTCCATAATTCGTTCATAGTTCAGAAGTGTACACGGCTTTCGAGGACTTAGTAATATGCGTCAGACCAGGCCAGGGGACCTTTTTTTCGTAGATCCGCGGGTCAGGCAAACGTATCGTCCATACTTTTTGCCGATTTTGTGCCGGAAAGTGGCGACGCATTAAACCAATATATTTGGAAAGCCAGAAAAATTCTCCATAATTCGTTCATAGTTCAGAAGTGTACACGGCTTTCGAGGACTTAGCAATATGCGTCAGACCAGGCGAGGGGACCGTTTTTTAGTAGATCCGCGGGTCAGGCAAACGTATCGTCCATACTTTTTGCCGATCGTGTACCGGAATGTGGCGACACATTAAACCTATATATTTGAAAAGCCGGAAAAATTCTCTATAAGTCGATCATAGTTAAAAAGTGTACACGGCTTTCGGGTACATAGTAATATGCCTCAGACCAGGCCAGGAGACAGTTTTATTGTAGAGCCAGGTACAGGCAAACTTGCCATTTATAATTTTTCCGACCGTGTTCCGGAAGGTGGCGACGCATCAAACCTATATATTTGGAAAGCTAAGAAAATTCCCCATAAGTCGTTTATAGTTCAGAAGTGTACAAGGCATTCGTTGGCATAGTAATATGCGTCAGACCAGGCAAGGGGACCGTTTTTTCGTAGATCCGTGGGTCAGGCAAACGTATCGTTCTACTTTTTGCCGATTTTGTGCCGGAAAGTGGCGACGCATTAAACCTATATATTTGGAAAGCCAGAAAAATTCTCCATAATTCGTTCATAGTTCAGAAGTGTACACGGCTTTCGAGGACTTAGTAATATGCGTCAGACCAGGCCAGGGGACCGTTTTTTCGTAGATCCGCGGGTCAGGCAAACGTATCGTCCATACTTTTTGCCGATCGTGTTTCGGAAGGTGGCGACGCGTTAGGCCTATTTATTCGGAAAGCCAAAAATTTTCTCTATAAGCCGATCATAGTTCAGAAGTGTACACGGCTTTTGAGGACTTGGTAATATGCGTCAGACCAGGCCAAGGGACCGTTTTTTCGTAGATCCGCGGGTCAGGCAAACGTATCGTCCATACTTTTTGCCGATTTTGTGCCGGAAAGTGGCGACGCATTAAACCTATATATTTGGAAAGCCAGAAAAATTCTCCATAATTCGTTCATAGTTCAAAAGTGTACAAGGCTTTCGGGTACATAGTTGTATGCCTCGGACCAGGCCAGCGGACCGTTTTTTTGTAAAGCTACGGTACAGGCAAACGTATCGTTTATCATTTTTCGACGGTGTTCCGGAAGGTGGCGACACATTAAACATATATATTCGGAAAGCTAAGAAAATTCTCTATAAGCCGATCATAGTTCAGAAGTGTACACGGCTTTCGAGGACTTAGTAAAATGCGTCAGACCAGGCCAGGGGACCGTTTTTTCGTAGATCCGCGGATCAGGCAAACGTATCGTCCATACTTTTTGCCGATCGTGTGCCGGAAAGTGGCGACGCATTAAACCTATATATTTTGAAAGCCAGAAAAATTCTCCATAATTCGTTCATAGTTCAGAAGTGTACACGGCTTTCGAGGACTTAGTAATATGCGTCAGACCAGGCCAGGGGACCTTTTTTTCGTAGATCCGCGGGTCAGGCAAACGTATCGTCCATACTTTTTGCCGATTTTGTGCCGGAAAGTGGCGACGCATTAAACCTATATATTTGGAAAGCCAGAAACATTCTCCATAATTCGTTCATAGTTCAGAAGTGTACACGGCTTTCGAGGACTTAGTAATATGCGTCAGACCAGGCCAGGGGACCTTTTTTTCGTAGATCCGCGGGTCAGGCAAACGTATCGTCCATACTTTTTGCCGATTTTGTGCCGGAAAGTGGCGACGCATTAAACCAATATATTTGGAAAGCCAGAAAAATTCTCCATAATTCGTTCATAGTTCAGAAGTGTACACGGCTTTCGAGGACTTAGTAATATGCGTCAGACCAGGCGAGGGGACCGTTTTTTAGTAGATCCGCGGGTCAGGCAAACGTATCGTCCATACTTTTTGCCGATCGTGTACCGGAATGTGGCGACACATTAAACCTATATATTTGAAAAGCCGGAAAAATTCTCTATAAGTCGATCATAGTTAAAAAGTGTACACGGCTTTCGGGTACATAGTAATATGCCTCAGACCAGGCCAGGAGACAGTTTTATTGTAGAGCCAGGTACAGGCAAACTTGCCATTTATAATTTTTCCGACCGTGTTCCGGAAGGTGGCGACGCATCAAACCTATATATTTGGAAAGCTAAGAAAATTCCCCATAAGTCGTTTATAGTTCAGAAGTGTACAAGGCATTCGTTGGCATAGTAATATGCGTCAGACCAGGCAAGGGGACCGTTTTTTCGTAGATCCGTGGGTCAGGCAAACGTATCGTTCTACTTTTTGCCGATTTTGTGCCGGAAAGTGGCGACGCATTAAACCTATATATTTGGAAAGCCAGAAAAATTCTCCATAATTCGTTCATAGTTCAGAAGTGTACACGGCTTTCGAGGACTTAGTAATATGCGTCAGACCAGGCCAGGGGACCGTTTTTTCGTAGATCCGCGGGTCAGGCAAACGTATCGTCCATACTTTTTGCCGATCGTGTGCCGGAAAGTGGCGACGCATTAAACCTATATATTTGGAAAGCCAGAAAAATTCTCCATAATTCGTTCATAGTTCAGAAGTGTACACGGCTTTCGGGTACATAGTAATATGCCTCAGACCAGGCCATGGGACTGTTGTTTTTATAGAGCTGCGGTACAGGGAAACGTATCGTTTATTATTTTTCTGACCGTGTTTCGGAAGGTGGCGACGCATTAGGCCTATTTATTCGGAAAGCCAGAAAAATTCTCCATAATTCGTTCATAGTTCAAAAGTGTACAAGGCTTTCGGGTACATAGTTGTATGCCTCGGACCAGGCCAGGGGACCGTTTTTTTGTAAAGCTACGGTACAGGCAAACGTATCGTTTATCATTTTTCGACGGTGTTCCGGAAGGTGGCGACACATTAAACATATATATTCGGAAAGCTAAGAAAATTCTCTATATGTCGATCATAGTTCAAAAGTGTACACGGTTTTCGGGTACATAGTAATATGCCACAGACCAGGCTATGGGACTGTTGTTTTTATAGAGCTGCGGTACAGGGAAACGTATCGTTTATAATTTTTCTGACCGTGTTTCGGAAGGTGGCGACGCGTTAGGCCTATTTATTCGGAAAGCCAAAAATTTTCTCTATAAGCCGATCATAGTTCAGAAGTGTACACGGCTTTTGAGGACTTGGTAATATGCGTCAGACCAGGCCAAGGGACCGTTTTTTCGTAGATCCGCGGGTCAGGCAAACGTATCGTCCATACTTTTTGCCGATTTTGTGCCGGAAAGTGGCGACGCATTAAACCTATATATTTGGAAAGCCAGAAAAATTCTCCATAATTCGTTCATAGTTCAAAAGTGTACAAGGCTTTCGGGTACATAGTTGTATGCCTCGGACCAGGCCAGCGGACCGTTTTTTTGTAAAGCTACGGTACAGGCAAACGTATCGTTTATCATTTTTCGACGGTGTTCCGGAAGGTGGCGACACATTAAACATATATATTCGGAAAGCTAAGAAAATTCTCTATAAGCCGATCATAGTTCAGAAGTGTACACGGCTTTCGAGGACTTAGTAAAATGCGTCAGACCAGGCCAGGGGACCGTTTTTTCGTAGATCCGCGGATCAGGCAAACGTATCGTCCATACTTTTTGCCGATCGTGTGCCGGAAAGTGGCGACGCATTAAACCTATATATTTTGAAAGCCAGAAAAATTCTCCATAATTCGTTCATAGTTCAGAAGTGTACACGGCTTTCGAGGACTTAGTAATATGCGTCAGACCAGGCCAGGGGACCTTTTTTTCGTAGATCCGCGGGTCAGGCAAACGTATCGTCCATACTTTTTGCCGATTTTGTGCCGGAAAGTGGCGACGCATTAAACCTATATATTTGGAAAGCCAGAAACATTCTCCATAATTCGTTCATAGTTCAGAAGTGTACACGGCTTTCGAGGACTTAGTAATATGCGTCAGACCGGGCCAGGGGACCGTTTTTTAGTAGATCCGCGGGTCAGGCAAACGTATCGTCCATACTTTTTCCCGATCGTGTACCGGAATGTGGCGACACATTAAACCTATATATTTGAAAAGCCGGAAAAATTCTCTATAAGTCGATCATAGTTAAAAGTGTACACGGCTTTCGGGTACATAGTAATATGCCTCAGACCAGGCCAGGGGACAGTTTTATTATAGAGCCAGGTACAGGCAAACGTGCCATTTATAATTTTTCCGACCGTGTTCCGGAAGGTGGCGACGCATCAAACCTATATATTTGGAAAGCTAAGAAAATTCTCCATAAGTCGTTTATAGTTCAGATGTGTACAAGGCATTCGTTGGCATAGTAATATGCGTCAGACCAGGCCAGGGGACCGTTTTTTCGTAGATCCGTGGGTCAGGCAAACGTATCGTTCTACTTTTTGCCGATTTTGTGCCGGAAAGTGGCGACGCATTAAACCTATATATTTGGAAAGCCAGAAAAATTCTCCATACTTCGTTCATAGTTCAGAAGTGTACACGGCTTTCGAGGACTTAGAAATATGCGTCAGACCAGGCCAGGGGACCGTTTTTTAGTAGATCCGCGGGTCAGGCAAACGTATCGTCCATACTTTTTGCCGATCGTGTGCCGGAAAGTGGCGACGCATTAAACCTATATATTTGGAAAGCCAGAAAAATTCTCCATAATTCGTTCATAGTTCAGAAGTGTACACGGCTTTCGGGTACATAGTAATATGCCTCAGACCAGGCCATGGGACTGTTGTTTTTATAGAGCTGCGGTACAGGGAAACGTATCGTTTATTATTTTTCTGACCGTGTTTCGGAAGGTGGCGACGCATTAGGCCTATTTATTCGGAAAGCCAGAAAAATTCTCCATAATTCGTTCATAGTTCAAAAGTGTACAAGGCTTTCGGGTACATAGTTGTATGCCTCGGACCAGGCCAGCGGACCGTTTTTTTGTAAAGCTACGGTACAGGCAAACGTATCGTTTATCATTTTTCGACGGTGTTCCGGAAGGTGGCGACACATTAAACATATATATTCGGAAAGCTAAGAAAATTCTCTATAAGCCGATCATAGTTCAGAAGTGTACACGGCTTTCGAGGACTTAGTAAAATGCGTCAGACCAGGCCAGGGGACCGTTTTTTCGTAGATCCGCGGATCAGGCAAACGTATCGTCCATACTTTTTGCCGATCGTGTGCCGGAAAGTGGCGACGCATTAAACCTATATATTTTGAAAGCCAGAAAAATTCTCCATAATTCGTTCATAGTTCAGAAGTGTACACGGCTTTCGAGGACTTAGTAATATGCGTCAGACCAGGCCAGGGGACCTTTTTTTCGTAGATCCGCGGGTCAGGCAAACGTATCGTCCATACTTTTTGCCGATTTTGTGCCGGAAAGTGGCGACGCATTAAACCTATATATTTGGAAAGCCAGAAACATTCTCCATAATTCGTTCATAGTTCAGAAGTGTACACGGCTTTCGAGGACTTAGTAATATGCGTCAGACCGGGCCAGGGGACCGTTTTTTAGTAGATCCGCGGGTCAGGCAAACGTATCGTCCATACTTTTTCCCGATCGTGTACCGGAATGTGGCGACACATTAAACCTATATATTTGAAAAGCCGGAAAAATTCTCTATAAGTCGATCATAGTTAAAAGTGTACACGGCTTTCGGGTACATAGTAATATGCCTCAGACCAGGCCAGGGGACAGTTTTATTATAGAGCCAGGTACAGGCAAACGTGCCATTTATAATTTTTCCGACCGTGTTCCGGAAGGTGGCGACGCATCAAACCTATATATTTGGAAAGCTAAGAAAATTCTCCATAAGTCGTTTATAGTTCAGATGTGTACAAGGCATTCGTTGGCATAGTAATATGCGTCAGACCAGGCCAGGGGACCGTTTTTTCGTAGATCCGTGGGTCAGGCAAACGTATCGTTCTACTTTTTGCCGATTTTGTGCCGGAAAGTGGCGACGCATTAAACCTATATATTTGGAAAGCCAGAAAAATTCTCCATACTTCGTTCATAGTTCAGAAGTGTACACGGCTTTCGAGGACTTAGAAATATGCGTCAGACCAGGCCAGGGGACCGTTTTTTAGTAGATCCGCGGGTCAGGCAAACGTATCGTCCATACTTTTTGCCGATCGTGTGCCGGAAAGTGGCGACGCATTAAACCTATATATTTGGAAAGCCAGAAAAATTCTCCATAATTCGTTCATAGTTCAGAAGTGTACACGGCTTTCGGGTACATAGTAATATGCCTCAGACCAGGCCATGGGACTGTTGTTTTTATAGAGCTGCGGTACAGGGAAACGTATCGTTTATTATTTTTCTGACCGTGTTTCGGAAGGTGGCGACGCATTAGGCCTATTTATTCGGAAAGCCAGAAAAATTCTCCATAATTCGTTCATAGTTCAAAAGTGTACAAGGCTTTCGGGTACATAGTTGTATGCCTCGGACCAGGCCAGCGGACCGTTTTTTTGTAAAGCTACGGTACAGGCAAACGTATCGTTTATCATTTTTCGACGGTGTTCCGGAAGGTGGCGACACATTAAACATATATATTCGGAAAGCTAAGAAAATTCTCTCTAAGCCGATCATAGTTCAGAAGTGTACACGGCTTTCGAGGACTTAAAAAAATGCGTCAGACCAGGCCAGGGGACCGTTTTTTCGTAGATCCGCGGATCAGGCAAACGTATCGTCCATACTTTTTGCCGATCGTGTGCCGGAAAGTGGCGACGCATTAAACCTATATATTTGGAAAGCCAGAAAAATTCTCCATAATTCGTTCATAGTTCAGAAGTGTACACGGCTTTCGGGTACATAGTAATATGCCTCAGACCAGGCCATGGGACTGTTGTTTTTATAGAGCTGCGGTACAGGGAAACGTATCGTTCATTATTTTTCTGACCGTGTTTCGGAAGGTGGCGACGCATAAGGCCTATTTATTCGGAAAGCCAGAAAAATCCTCCATAATTCGTTCATAGTTCAAAAGTGTACAAGGCTTTCGGGAACATAGTAATATGCCTCAGACCAGGCCAGGGGACAGTTTTATTGTAGAGCCAGGTACAGGCAAACGTGCCATTTATAATTTTTCCGACCGTGTTCCGGAAGGTGGCGACGCATCAAACCTATATATTTGGAAAGCTAAGAAAATTCTCCATAATTCGTTCATAGTTCAGAAGTGTACACGGCTTTCGAGGACTTAGTAATATGCGTCAGACCAGGCCAGGGGACCGTTTTTTCGTAGATCCGCGGGTCAGGCAAACGTATCGTCCATACTTTTTGCCGATCGTGTGCCGGAAAGTGGCGACGCATTAAACCTATATATTTGGAAACCCAGAAAAATTCTCTATAAGTCGATCATAGTTCAGAAGTGTACACGGCTTTCGAGGACTTAGTAATATGCGTCAGACCAGGCCAGGGGACCTTTTTTTCGTAGATCCGCGGGTCAGGCAAACGTATCGTCTATACTTTTTGCCGATTTTGTGCCGGAAAGTGGCGACGCATTAAACCAATATATTTGGAAAGCCAGAAAAATTCTCCATAATTCGTTCATAGTTCAGAAGTGTACACGGCTTTCGAGGACTAAGTAATATGCGTCAGACCAGGCGAGGGGACCGTTTTTTAGTAGATCCGCGGGTCAGGCAAACGTATCGTCCATACTTTTTGCCGATCGTGTACCGGAATGTGGCGACACATTAAACCTATATATTTGAAAAGCCGGAAAAATTCTCTATAAGTCGATCATAGTTAAAAAGTGTACACGGCTTTCGGGAACATAGTAATATGCCTCAGACCAGGCCAGGGGACAGTTTTATTGTAGAGCCAGGTACAGGCAAACGTGCCATTTATAATTTTTCCGACCGTGTTCCGGAAGGTGGCGACGCATCAAACCTATATATTTGGAAAGCTAAGAAAATTCTCCATAAGTCGTTTATAGTTCAGAAGTGTACAAGGCATTCGTTGGCATAGTAATATGCGTCAGACCAGGCCAGGGGACCGTTTTTTTCGTAGATCCGTGGGTCAGGCAAACGTATCGTTCTACTTTTTGCCGATTTTGTGCCGGAAAGTGGCGACGCATTAAACCTATATATTTAGAAAGCCAGAAAAATTCTCCATAATTCGTTCATAGTTCAGAAGTGTACACGGCTTTCGAGGACTTAGTAATATGCGTCAGACCAGGCCAGGGGACCGTTTTTTCGTAGATCCGCGGGTCAGGCAAACGTATCGTCCATACTTTTTGCCGATCGTGTGCCGGAAAGTGGCGACGCATTAAACCTATATATTTGGAAAGCCAGAAAAATTCTCCATAATTCGTTCATAGTTCAGAAGTGTACACGGCTTTCGAGGACTTAGTAATATGCGTCAGACCAGGCCAGGGGACCGTTTTTTCGTAGATCCGCGGGTCAGGCAAACGTATCGTCCATACTTTTTGCCGATCGTGTGCCGGAAAGTGGCGACGCATTAAACCTATATATTTGGAAAGCCAGAAAAATTCTTCATAATTCGTTCATAGTTCAGAAGTGTACACGGCTTTCGGGTACATAGTTGTATGCCTCAGACCAGGCCATGGGACTGTTGTTTTTATAGAGCTGCGGTACAGGGAAACGTATCGTTCATTATTTTTCTGACCGTGTTTCGGAAGGTGGCGACGCATTAGGCCTATTTATTCGGAAAGCCAGAAAAATTCTCCATAATTCGTTCATAGTTCAAAAGTGTACAAGGCTTTCGGGTACATAGTTGTATGCCTCGGACCAGGCCAGGGGACCGTTTTTTCGTAGATCCGCGGATCAGGCAAACGTATCGTCCATACTTTTTGCCGATCGTGGGCCGGAAAGTGGTGACGCATTAAACCTATATATTGGGAAAGCAGAAAAATTCTCCATAATTCGTTCATAGTTCAAAAGTGTACAAGGCTTTCGGGGTACATAGTTGTATGCCTCGGACCAGGCCAGGGGACCGTTTTTTTGTAAAGCTACGGTACAGGCAAACGTATCGTTTATCATTTTTCGACGGTGTTCCAGAAGGTGGCGACACATTAAACATATATATTCGCGAAAGCTAAGAAAATTCTCTATAAGTCGATCATAGTTCAGAAGTGTACACGGCTTTCGAGGACTTAGTAATATGCGTCAGACCAGGCCAGGGGACCGTTTTTTCGTAGATCCGTGGGTCAGGCAAACGTATCGTTCTACTTTTTGCCGATTTTGTGCCGGAAAGTGGCGACGCATTAAACCTATATATTTGGAAAGCCAGAAAAATTCTCCATAATTTGTTCATAGTTCAGAAGTGTACACGGCTTTCGAGGGACTTAGTAATATGCGTCAGACCAGGCCAGGGGACCGTTTTTTCGTAGATCCGCGGGTCAGGCAAACGTATCGTCCATACTTTTTGCCGATCGTGTGCCGGAAAGTGGCGACGCATTAAACCTATATATTTGGAAAGCCAGAAAAATTCTCCATAATTCGTCATAGTTCAGAAGTGTACACGGCTTTCGGGTACATAGTAATATGCCTCAGACCAGGCCATGGGACTGTTGTTTTTATAGAGCTGCGGTACAGGCAAACGTATCGTTTATCATTTTCGACGGTGTTCCGGAAGGTGGCGACACATTAAACATATATATTTGGAAAGCCAGAAAAATTCTCCATAATTCGTTCATAGTTCAGAAGTGTACACGGCTTTCGAGGACTTAGTAATATGCGTCAGACCAGGCCAGGGGACCTTTTTTTCGTAGATCCGCGGGTCAGGCAAACGTATCGTCCATACTTTTTGCCGATTTTTGTGCCGGAAAGTGGCGACGCATTAAACCTATATATTTGGAAAGCCAGAAAAATTCTCCATAATTCGTTCATAGTTCAGAAGTGTACACGGCTTTCGAGGACTTAGTAATATGCGTCAGACCAGGCAGGGGACCATTTTTTAGTAGATCCGCGGGTCAGGCAAACGTATGCGTCCATACTTTTTGCCGATCGTGTACCGGAATGTGGCGACACATTAAACCTATATATTTGAAAAAGCCGAAAAATTCTCTATAAGTCGATCATAGTTAAAAAGTGTACTCGGCTTTCGGGTACATAGTAATATGCCTCAGACCAGGCCAGGGGACAGTTTTATTGTAGAGCCAGGTACAGGCAAACGTGCCATTTATAATTTTTCCGACCGTGTTCCGGAAGGTGGCGACGCATCAAACCTATATATTTGGAAAGCTAAGAAAATTCTCCATAAGTCGTTTATAGTTCAGAAGTGTACAAGGCATTCGTTGGCATAGTAATATGCGTCAGACCAGGCCAGGGGACCGTTTTTTCGTAGATCCGTGGGTCAGGCAAACGTATCGTTCTACTTTTTGCCGATCGTGTGCCGGAAAGTGGCGACGCATTAAACCTATATATTTGGAAAGCCAGAAAAATTCTCCATAATTCGTTCATAGTTCAGAAGTGTACACGGCTTTCGAGGACTTAGTAATATGCGTCAGACCAGGCCAGGGGGACCGTTTTTTCGTAGATCCGCGGGTCAGGCAAACGTATCGTCCCATACTTTTTGCAGATCGTGTGCCGGAAAGTGGCGACGCATTAAACCTATATATTTGGAAAGCCAGAAAAATTCTTCATAATTCGTTCATAGTTCAGAAGTGTACACGGCTTTCGGGTACATAGTTGTATGCCTCAGACCAGGCCATGGGACTGTTGTTTTTATAGAGCTGCGGTACAGGGGAAACGTATCGTTCATTATTTTTCTGACCGTGTTACGGAAGGTGGCGAGGCATCAGGCCTATTTATTCGGAAAGCCAGAAAAAATTCTCCATAATTCGTTCATAGTTCAAAAGTGTACAAGGCTTTCGGGGGTACATAGTTGTATGCCTCGGACCAGGCCAGGGGACCGTTTTTTCGTAGATCCGCGATCAGGCAAACGTATCGTCCATACTTTTTGCCGATCGTGTGCCGGAAAGTGGCGACGCATTAAACCTATATATTTGGAAAGCCAGAAAAATTCTCCATAATTCGTTCATAGTTCAGAAGTGTACACGGCTTTCGGGTACATAGTAATATGCCTCAGACCAGGCCATGGGACTGTTGTTTTTATAGAGCTGCGGTACAGGGAAACGTATCGTTCATTATTTTTCTGACCGTGTTTTCGGAAGGTGGCGACGCATAAGGCCTAGTTTATTCGGAAAGCCAGAAAAATCCTCCATAATTCGTTCATAGTTCAAAAGTGTACAAGGCTTTCGGGGTACATAGTTGTATGCCTCGGACCAGGCCAGGGGACCGTTTTTTTGTAAAGCTACGGTACAGGCAAACGTATCGTTCATCATTTTCGACGGTTTTTCCGGAAGGTGGCGACACATTAAACATATATATTCGGGAAAGCTAAGAAAATTCTCTATAAGTCGATCATAGTTCAGAAGTGTACACGGCTTTCGAGGACTTAGTAATATGCGTCAGACCAGGCCAGGGGACCGTTTTTTCGTAGATCCGCGGGTCAGGCAAACGTATCGTCCATACTTTTTGCCGATTTGTGCCGGAAAGTGGCGACGCATTAAACCTATATATTTGGAAAGCCAGAAAAAATTCTCCATAATTCGTTCATAGTTCAGAAGTGTACACGGCTTTCGAGGACTTAGTAATATGCGTCAGACCAGGCCAGGGGACCATTTTTTAGTAGATCCGCGGGTCAGGGCAAACGTATCGTCCATACTTTTTGCCGATCGTGTACCGGAATGTGGCGACACATTAAACCTATATATTTGAAAAGCCGGAAAAATTCTCTATAAGTCGATCATAGTTAAAAGTGTACTCGGCTTTCGGGGTACATAGTAATATGCCTCAGACCAGGCCAGGGGACAGTTTTTATTGTAGAGCCAGGTACAGGCAAACGTGCCATTTATAATTTTTTCCGACCGTGTTCCGGAAGGTGGTGACGCATCAAACCTATATATTTGGAAAGCTAAGAAAATTCTCCATAAGTCGTTTATAGTTCAGAAGTGTACAAGGCATTCGTTGGCATAGTAATATGCGTCAGACCAGGCCAGGGGACCGTTTTTTCGTAGATCCGGTGGGGTCAGGCAAACGTATCGTTCTACTTTTTGCCGATCGTTGTGCCGGAAAGTGGCGACGCATTAAACCTATATATTTGGAAAGCCAGAAAAATTCTCCATAATTCGTTCATAGTTCAGAAGTGTACACGGCTTTCGAGGACTTAGTAATATGCGTCAGACCAGGCCAGGGGACCGTTTTTTCGTAGATCCGCGGGTCAGGCAAACGTATCGTCCATACTTTTTGCAGATCGTGTGCCCGGAAAGTGGCGACGCATTAAACCTATATATTTGGAAAGCCAGAAAAATTCTTCATAATTCGTTCATAGTTCAGAAGTGTACACGGCTTTCGGGTACATAGTTGTATGCCTCAGACCAGGCCATGGGACTGTTGTTTTTATAGAGCTGCGGTACAGGGAAACGTATCGTTCATTATTTTTCTGACCGTGTTACGGAAGGTGGCGAGGCATTAGGCCTATTTATTCGGAAAGCCAGAAAAATTCTCCATAATTCGTTCATAGTTCAAAAGTGTACAAGGCTTTCGGGGTACATAGTTGTATGCCTCGGACCAGGCCAGGGGGACCGTTTTTTTCGTAGATCCGCGGATCAGGCAAACGTATCGTCCATACTTTTTGCCGATCGTGTGCCGGAAAGTGGCGGACGCATTAAACCTATATATTTGGAAAGCCAGAAAAATTCTCCATAATTCGTTCATAGTTTCAGAAGTGTACACGGCTTTCGGGGGTACATAGTAATATGCCTCAGACCAGGCCATGGGACTGTTGTTTTTATAGAGCTGCGGTACAGGGAAACGTATCGTTCATTATTTTTCTGACCGTGTTTCGGAAGGTGGCTACGCATAAGGCCTATTTATTCGGAAAGCCAGAAAAATCCTCCATAATTCGTTCATAGTTCAAAAGTGTACAAGGCTTTCGGGTACATAGTTGTATGCCTCGGACCAGGCCAGGGGACCGTTTTTTTGTAAAGCTACGGTACAGGCAAACGTATCGTTCATCATTTTTCGACGGTTTTCCGGAAGGTGGCGACACATTAAACATATATATTCGGAAAGCTAAGAAAATTCTCTATAAGTCGATCATAGTTCAGAAGTGTACACGGCTTTCGAGGACTTAGTAATATGCGTCAGACCAGGCCCAGGGGACCTTTTTTTCGTAGATCCGCGGGTCAGGCAAACGTATCGTCCATACTTTTTTGCCGATTTTGTGCCGGAAAGTGGCGACGCATTAAACCAATATATTTGGAAAGCCAGAAAAATTCTCCATAATTCGTTCATAGTTCAGAAGTGTACACGGCTTTCGAGGTCTAAGAAATATGCGTTAGACCAGGCGAGGGGACCGTTTTTTAGTAGATCCGCGGGTCAGGCAAACGTATCGTCCATACTTTTTGCCGATCGTTGTACCGGAATGTGGGCGACACATTAAACCTATATATTTGAAAAGCCGGAAAAAATTCTCTATAAGTCGATCATAGTTAAAAAGTGTACACGGCTTTCGGGAACATAGTAATATGCCTCAGACCAGGCCAGGGGACAGTTTTATTGTAGAGCCAGATACAGGCAAACGTGCCATTTATAATTTTTCCGACCGTGTTCCGGAAGGTGGCGACGCATCAAACCTATATATTTAGAAAGCTAAGAAAATTCTCCATAAGTCGTTTATAGTTCAGAAGTGTACAAGGCATTCGTTGGCATAGTAATATGCGTCAGACCAGGCCAGGGGACCGTTATTTCGTAGATCCGTGGGTCAGGCAAACGTATCGTTCTACTTTTTGCCGATTTTGTGCCGAAAGTGGCGACGCATTAAACCTATATATTTGGAAAGCCAGAAAAATTCTCCATAATTCGTTCATAGTTCAGAAGTGTACACGGCTTTCGAGGACTTAGTAATATGCGTCAGACCAGGCCAGGGGACCGTTTTTTCGTAGATCCGCGGGTCAGGCAAACGTATCGTCCATACTTTTTGCCGATCGTGTGCCGGAAAGTGGCGACGCATTAAACCTATATATTTGGAAAGCCAGAAAAATTCTCCATAATTCGTTCATAGTTCAGAAGTGTACACGGC
This sequence comes from Metopolophium dirhodum, assembly GCF_019925205.1. NCBI lineage: Eukaryota > Metazoa > Arthropoda > Insecta > Hemiptera > Aphididae > Metopolophium > Metopolophium dirhodum. The sequence continues at coordinate 151,194,277 of NC_083560.1, forward strand.
TTTCGAAGACTTAGTAATATGCGTCAGACCAGGCCAGGGGACCGTTTTTTCGTAGATCCGCGGATCAGGCAAACGTATCGTCCATACTTTTTGCCGATCGTGTGCCGGAAAGTGGCGACGCATTAAACCTATATATTTGGAAAGCCAGAAAAATTCTCCATAATTCGTTCATAGTTCAGAAGTGTACACGGCTTTCAGGTACATAGTTGTATGCCTCAGACCAGGCCATGGGACTGTTGTTTTTATAGAGCTGCGGTACAGGGAAACGTATCGTTCATTATTTTTCTGACCGTGTTACGGAAGGTGGCGACGCATTAGGCCTATTTATTCGGAGCCAGAAAAATTCTCCATAATTCGTTCATAGTTCAAAAGTGTACAAGGCTTTCGGGTACATAGTTGTATGCCTCGGACCAGGCCAGGGGACCGTTTTTTCGTAGATCCGCGGATCAGGCAAACGTATCGTCCATACTTTTTGCCGATCGTGTGCCGGAAAGTGGCGACGCATTAAACCTATATATTTGGAAAGCCAGAAAAATTCTCCATAATTCGTTCATAGTTCAGAAGTGTACACGGCTTTCGGGTACATAGTAATATGCCTCAGACCAGGCCATGGGACTGTTGTTTTTATAGAGCTGCGGTACAGGGAAACGTATCGTTCATTATTTTTCTGACCGTGTTTCGGAAGGTGGCTACGCATAAGGCCTATTTATTCGGAAAGCCAGAAAAATCCTCCATAATTCGTTCATAGTTCAAAAGTGTACAAGGCTTTCGGGTACATAGTTGTATGCCTCGGACCAGGCCAGGGGACCGTTTTTTTGTAAAGCTACGGTACAGGCAAACGTATCGTTCATCATTTTTCGACGGTTTTCCGGAAGGTGGCGACACATTAAACATATATATTCGGAAAGCTAAGAAAATTCTCTATAAGTCGATCATAGTTCAGAAGTGTACACGGCTTTCGAGGACTTAGTAATATGCGTCAGACCAGGCCAGGGGACCTTTTTTTCGTAGATCCGCGGGTCAGGCAAACGTATCGTCCATACTTTTTGCCGATTTTGTGCCGGAAAGTGGCGACGCATTAAACCAATATATTTGGAAAGCCAGAAAAATTCTCCATAATTCGTTCATAGTTCAGAAGTGTACACGGCTTTCGAGGTCTAAGTAATATGCGTCAGACCAGGCGAGGGGACCGTTTTTTAGTAGATCCGCGGGTCAGGCAAACGTATCGTCCATACTTTTTGCCGATCGTGTACCGGAATGTGGCGACACATTAAACCTATATATTTGAAAAGCCGGAAAAATTCTCTATAAGTCGATCATAGTTAAAAAGTGTACACGGCTTTCGGGAACATAGTAATATGCCTCAGACCAGGCCAGGGGACAGTTTTATTGTAGAGCCAGATACAGGCAAACGTGCCATTTATAATTTTTCCGACCGTGTTCCGGAAGGTGACGACGCATCAAACCTATATATTTAGAAAGCTAAAAAAATTCTCCATAAGTCGTTTATAGTTCAGAAGTGTACAAGGCATTCGTTGGCATAGTAATATGCGTCAGACCAGGCCAGGGGACCGTTATTTCGTAGATCCGTGGGTCAGGCAAACGTATCGTTCTACTTTTTGCCGATTTTGTGCCGGAAAGTGGCGACGCATTAAACCTATATATTTGGAAAGCCAGAAAAATTCTCCATAATTCGTTCATAGTTCAGAAGTGTACACGGCTTTCGAGGACTTAGTAATATGCGTCAGACCAGGCCAGGGGACCGTTTTTTCGTAGATCCGCGGGTCAGGCAAACGTATCGTCCATACTTTTTGCCGATCGTGTGCCGGAAAGTGGCGACGCATTAAACCTATATATTTGGAAAGCCAGAAAAATTCTCCATAATTCGTTCATAGTTCAGAAGTGTACACGGCTTTCGAGGACTTAGTAATATGCGTCAGACCAGGCCAGGGGACCGTTTTTTCGTAGATCCGCGGATCAGGCAAACGTATCGTCCATACTTTTTGCCGATCGTGTGCCGGAAAGTGGCGACGCATTAAACCTATATATTTGGAAAGCCAGAAAAATTCTCCATAATTCGTTCATAGTTCAGAAGTGTACACGGCTTTCGGGTACATAGTTGTATGCCTCAGACCAGGCCATGGGACTGTTGTTTTTATAGAGCTGCGGTACAGGGAAACGTATCGTTCATTATTTTTCTGACCGTGTTACGGAAGGTGGCGACGCATTAGGCCTATTTATTCGGAGCCAGAAAAATTCTCCATAATTCGTTCATAGTTCAAAAGTGTACAAGGCTTTCGGGTACATAGTTGTATGCCTCGGACCAGGCCAGGGGACCGTTTTTTCGTAGATCCGCGGATCAGGCAAACGTATCGTCCATACTTTTTGCCGATCGTGTGCCGGAAAGTGGCGACGCATTAAACCTATATATTTGGAAAGCCAGAAAAATTCTCCATAATTCGTTCATAGTTCAGAAGTGTACACGGCTTTCGGGTACATAGTAATATGCCTCAGACCAGGCCATGGGACTGTTGTTTTTATAGAGCTGCGGTACAGGGAAACGTATCGTTCATTATTTTTCTGACCGTGTTTCGGAAGGTGGCTACGCATAAGGCCTATTTATTCGGAAAGCCAGAAAAATCCTCCATAATTCGTTCATAGTTCAAAAGTGTACAAGGCTTTCGGGTACATAGTTGTATGCCTCGGACCAGGCCAGGGGACCGTTTTTTTGTAAAGCTACGGTACAGGCAAACGTATCGTTCATCATTTTTCGACGGTTTTCCGGAAGGTGGCGACACATTAAACATATATATTCGGAAAGCTAAGAAAATTCTCTATAAGTCGATCATAGTTCAGAAGTGTACACGGCTTTCGAGGACTTAGTAATATGCGTCAGACCAGGCCAGGGGACCTTTTTTTCGTAGATCCGCGGGTCAGGCAAACGTATCGTCCATACTTTTTGCCGATTTTGTGCCGGAAAGTGGCGACGCATTAAACCAATATATTTGGAAAGCCAGAAAAATTCTCCATAATTCGTTCATAGTTCAGAAGTGTACACGGCTTTCGAGGTCTAAGTAATATGCGTCAGACCAGGCGAGGGGACCGTTTTTTAGTAGATCCGCGGGTCAGGCAAACGTATCGTCCATACTTTTTGCCGATCGTGTACCGGAATGTGGCGACACATTAAACCTATATATTTGAAAAGCCGGAAAAATTCTCTATAAGTCGATCATAGTTAAAAAGTGTACACGGCTTTCGGGAACATAGTAATATGCCTCAGACCAGGCCAGGGGACAGTTTTATTGTAGAGCCAGGTACAGGCAAACGTGCCATTTATAATTTTTCCGACCGTGTTCCGGAAGGTGGCGACGCATCAAACCTATATATTTGGAAAGCTAAGAAAATTCTCCATAAGTCGTTTATAGTTCAGAAGTGTACAAGGCATTCGTTGGCATAGTAATATGCGTCAGACCAGGCCAGGGGACCGTTTTTTCGTAGATCCGTGGGTCAGGCAAACGTATCGTTCTACTTTTTGCCGATTTTGTGCCGGAAAGTGGCGACGCATTAAACCTATATATTTAGAAAGCCAGAAAAATTCTCCATAATTCGTTCATAGTTCAGAAGTGTACACGGCTTTCGAGGACTTAGTAATATGCGTCAGACCAGGCCAGGGGACCGTTTTTTCGTAGATCCGCGGGTCAGGCAAACGTATCGTCCATACTTTTTGCCGATCGTGTGCCGGAAAGTGGCGACGCATTAAACCTATATATTTGGAAAGCCAGAAAAATTCTCTATAAGTCGATCATAGTTCAGAAGTGTACACGGCTTTCGAGGACTTAGTAATATGCGTCAGACCAGGCCAGGGGACCTTTTTTTCGTAGATCCGCGGGTCAGGCAAACGTATCGTCCATACTTTTTGCCGATTTTGTGCCGGAAAGTGGCGACGCATTAAACCAATATATTTGGAAAGCCAGAAAAATTCTCCATAATTCGTTCATAGTTCAGAAGTGTACACGGCTTTCGAGGACTAAGTAATATGCGTCAGACCAGGCGAGGGGACCGTTTTTTAGTAGATCCACGGGTCAGGCAAACGTATCGTCCATACTTTTTGCCGATCGTGTACCGGAATGTGGCGACACATTAAACCTATATATTTGAAAAGCCGGAAAAATTCTCTATAAGTCGATCATAGTTAAAAAGTGTACACGGCTTTCGGGAACATAGTAATATGCCTCAGACCAGGCCAGGGGATAGTTTTATTGTAGAGCCAGGTACAGGCAAACGTGCCATTTATAATTTTTCCGACCGTGTTCCGGAAGGTGGCGACGCATCAAACCTATATATTTGGAAAGCTAAGAAAATTCTCCATAAGTCGTTTATAGTTCAGAAGTGTACAAGGCATTCGTTGGCATAGTAATATGCGTCAGACCAGGCCAGGGGACCGTTTTTTCGTAGATCCGTGGGTCAGGCAAACGTATCGTTCTACTTTTTGCCGATTTTGTGCCGGAAAGTGGCGACGCATTAAACCTATATATTTAGAAAGCCAGAAAAATTCTCCATAATTCGTTCATAGTTCAGAAGTGTACACGGCTTTCGAGGACTTAGTAATATGCGTCAGACCAGGCCAGGGGACCGTTTTTTCGTAGATCCGCGGGTCAGGCAAACGTATCGTCCATACTTTTTGCCGATCGTGTGCCGGAAAGTGGCGACGCATTAAACCTATATATTTGGAAAGCCAGAAAAATTCTCCATAATTCGTTCATAGTTCAGAAGTGTACACGGCTTTCGGGTACATAGTTGTATGCCTCAGACCAGGCCATGGGACTGTTGTTTTTATAGAGCTGCGGTACAGGGAAACGTATCGTTCATTATTTTTCTGACCGTGTTACGGAAGGTGGCGACGCAATAGGCCTATTAATTCGGAGCCAGAAAAATTCTCCATAATTCGTTCATAGTTCAAAAGTGTACAAGGCTTTCGGGTACATAGTTGTATGCCTCGGACCAGGCCAGGGGACCGTTTTTTCGTAGATCCGCGGATCAGGCAAACGTATCGTCCATACTTTTTGCCGATCGTGTGCCGGAAAGTGGCGACGCATTAAACCTATATATTTGGAAAGCCAGAAAAATTCTCCATTATTCGTTCATAGTTCAGAAGTGTACACGGCTTTCGGGTACATAGTAATATGCCTCAGACCAGGCCATGGGACTGTTGTTTTTATAGAGCTGCGGTACAGGGAAACGTATCGTTCATTATTTTTCTGACCGTGTTTCGGAAGGTGGCGACGCATAAGGCCTATTTATTCGGAAAGCCAGAAAAATCCTCCATAATTCGTTCATAGTTCAAAAGTGTACAAGGCTTTCGGGTACATAGTTGTATGCCTCGGACCAGGCCAGGGGACCGTTTTTTTGTAAAGCTACGGTACAGGCAAACGTATCGTTCATCATTTTTCGACGGTGTTCCGGAAGGTGGCGACACATTAAACATATATATTCGGAAAGCTAAGAAAATTCTCTATAAGTCGATCATAGTTCAGAAGTGTACACGGCTTTCGAGGACTTAGTAATATGCGTCAGACCAGGCCAGGGGACCTTTTTTTCGTAGATCCGCGGGTCAGGCAAACGTATCGTCCATACTTTTTGCCGATTTTGTGCCGGAAAGTGGCGACGCATTAAACCAATATATTTGGAAAGCCAGAAAAATTCTCCATAATTCGTTCATAGTTCAGAAGTGTACACGGCTTTCGAGGACTAAGTAATATGCGTCAGACCAGGCGAGGGGACCGTTTTTTAGTAGATCCGCGGGTCAGGCAAACGTATCGTCCATACTTTTTGCCGATCGTGTACCGGAATGTGGCGACACATTAAACCTATATATTTGAAAAGCCGGAAAAATTCTCTATAAGTCGATCATAGTTAAAAAGTGTACACGGCTTTCGGGAACATAGTAATATGCCTCAGACCAGGCCAGGGGACAGTTTTATTGTAGAGCCAGGTACAGGCAAACGTGCCATTTATAATTTTTCCGACCGTGTTCCGGAAGGTGGCGACGCATCAAACCTATATATTTGGAAAGCTAAGAAAATTCTCCATAAGTCGTTTATAGTTCAGAAGTGTACAAGGCATTCGTTGGCATAGTAATATGCGTCAGACCAGGCCAGGGGACCGTTTTTTCGTAGATCCGTGGGTCAGGCAAACGTATCGTTCTACTTTTTGCCGATTTTGTGCCGGAAAGTGGCGACGCATTAAACCTATATATTTAGAAAGCCAGAAAAATTCTCCATAATTCGTTCATAGTTCAGAAGTGTACACGGCTTTCGAGGACTTAGTAATATGCGTCAGACCAGGCCAGGGGACCGTTTTTTCGTAGATCCGCGGGTCAGGCAAACGTATCGTCCATACTTTTTGCCGATCGTGTGCCGGAAAGTGGCGACGCATTAAACCTATATATTTGGAAAGCCAGAAAAATTCTCTATAAGTCGATCATAGTTCAGAAGTGTACACGGCTTTCGAGGACTTAGTAATATGCGTCAGACCAGGCCAGGGGACCTTTTTTTCGTAGATCCGCGGGTCAGGCAAACGTATCGTCCATACTTTTTGCCGATTTTGTGCCGGAAAGTGGCGACGCATTAAACCAATATATTTGGAAAGCCAGAAAAATTCTCCATAATTCGTTCATAGTTCAGAAGTGTACACGGCTTTCGAGGACTAAGTAATATGCGTCAGACCAGGCGAGGGGACCGTTTTTTAGTAGATCCGCGGGTCAGGCAAACGTATCGTCCATACTTTTTGCCGATCGTGTACCGGAATGTGGCGACACATTAAACCTATATATTTGAAAAGCCGGAAAAATTCTCTATAAGTCGATCATAGTTAAAAAGTGTACACGGCTTTCGGGAACATAGTAATATGCCTCAGACCAGGCCAGGGGATAGTTTTATTGTAGAGCCAGGTACAGGCAAACGTGCCATTTATAATTTTTCCGACCGTGTTCCGGAAGGTGGCGACGCATCAAACCTATATATTTGGAAAGCTAAGAAAATTCTCCATAAGTCGTTTATAGTTCAGAAGTGTACAAGGCATTCGTTGGCATAGTAATATGCGTCAGACCAGGCCAGGGGACCGTTTTTTCGTAGATCCGTGGGTCAGGCAAACGTATCGTTCTACTTTTTGCCGATTTTGTGCCGGAAAGTGGCGACGCATTAAACCTATATATTTAGAAAGCCAGAAAAATTCTCCATAATTCGTTCATAGTTCAGAAGTGTACACGGCTTTCGAGGACTTAGTAATATGCGTCAGACCAGGCCAGGGGACCGTTTTTTCGTAGATCCGCGGGTCAGGCAAACGTATCGTCCATACTTTTTGCCGATCGTGTGCCGGAAAGTGGCGACGCATTAAACCTATATATTTGGAAAGCCAGAAAAATTCTCCATAATTCGTTCATAGTTCAGAAGTGTACACGGCTTTCGGGTACATAGTTGTATGCCTCAGACCAGGCCATGGGACTGTTGTTTTTATAGAGCTGCGGTACAGGGAAACGTATCGTTCATTATTTTTCTGACCGTGTTACGGAAGGTGGCGACGCAATAGGCCTATTAATTCGGAGCCAGAAAAATTCTCCATAATTCGTTCATAGTTCAAAAGTGTACAAGGCTTTCGGGTACATAGTTGTATGCCTCGGACCAGGCCAGGGGACCGTTTTTTCGTAGATCCGCGGATCAGGCAAACGTATCGTCCATACTTTTTGCCGATCGTGTGCCGGAAAGTGGCGACACATTAAACCTATATATTTGAAAAGCCGGAAAAATTCTCTATAAGTCGATCATAGTTAAAAAGTGTACACGGCTTTCGAGGACTTAGTAATATGCGTCAGACCAGGCCAGGGGACCTTTTTTTCGTAGATCCGCGGGTCAGGCAAACGTATCGTCCATACTTTTTGCCGATTTTGTGCCGGAAAGTGGCGACGCATTAAACCAATATATTTGGAAAGCCAGAAAAATTCTCCATAATTCGTTCATAGTTCAGAAGTGTACACGGCTTTCGAGGACTAAGTAATATGCGTCAGACCAGGCGAGGGGACCGTTTTTTAGTAGATCCGCGGGTCAGGCAAACGTATCGTCCATACTTTTTGCCGATCGTGTACCGGAATGTGGCGACACATTAAACCTATATATTTGAAAAGCCGGAAAAATTCTCTATAAGTCGATCATAGTTAAAAAGTGTACACGGCTTTCGGGAACATAGTAATATGCCTCAGACCAGGCCAGGGGACAGTTTTATTGTAGAGCCAGGTACAGGCAAACGTGCCATTTATAATTTTTCCGACCGTGTTCCGGAAGGTGGCGACGCATCAAACCTATATATTTGGAAAGCTAAGAAAATTCTCCATAAGTCGTTTATAGTTCAGAAGTGTACAAGGCATTCGTTGGCATAGTAATATGCGTCAGACCAGGCCAGGGGACCGTTTTTTCGTAGATCCGTGGGTCAGGCAAACGTATCGTTCTACTTTTTGCCGATTTTGTGCCGGAAAGTGGCGACGCATTAAACCTATATATTTAGAAAGCCAGAAAAATTCTCCATAATTCGTTCATAGTTCAGAAGTGTACACGGCTTTCGAGGACTTAGTAATATGCGTCAGACCAGGCCAGGGGACCGTTTTTTCGTAGATCCGCGGGTCAGGCAAACGTATCGTCCATACTTTTTGCCGATCGTGTGCCGGAAAGTGGCGACGCATTAAACCTATATATTTGGAAAGCCAGAAAAATTCTCTATAAGTCGATCATAGTTCAGAAGTGTACACGGCTTTCGAGGACTTAGTAATATGCGTCAGACCAGGCCAGGGGACCTTTTTTTCGTAGATCCGCGGGTCAGGCAAACGTATCGTCCATACTTTTTGCCGATTTTGTGCCGGAAAGTGGCGACGCATTAAACCAATATATTTGGAAAGCCAGAAAAATTCTCCATAATTCGTTCATAGTTCAGAAGTGTACACGGCTTTCGAGGACTAAGTAATATGCGTCAGACCAGGCGAGGGGACCGTTTTTTAGTAGATCCGCGGGTCAGGCAAACGTATCGTCCATACTTTTTGCCGATCGTGTACCGGAATGTGGCGACACATTAAACCTATATATTTGAAAAGCCGGAAAAATTCTCTATAAGTCGATCATAGTTAAAAAGTGTACACGGCTTTCGGGAACATAGTAATATGCCTCAGACCAGGCCAGGGGATAGTTTTATTGTAGAGCCAGGTACAGGCAAACGTGCCATTTATAATTTTTCCGACCGTGTTCCGGAAGGTGGCGACGCATCAAACCTATATATTTGGAAAGCTAAGAAAATTCTCCATAAGTCGTTTATAGTTCAGAAGTGTACAAGGCATTCGTTGGCATAGTAATATGCGTCAGACCAGGCCAGGGGACCGTTTTTTCGTAGATCCGTGGGTCAGGCAAACGTATCGTTCTACTTTTTGCCGATTTTGTGCCGGAAAGTGGCGACGCATTAAACCTATATATTTAGAAAGCCAGAAAAATTCTCCATAATTCGTTCATAGTTCAGAAGTGTACACGGCTTTCGAGGACTTAGTAATATGCGTCAGACCAGGCCAGGGGACCGTTTTTTCGTAGATCCGCGGGTCAGGCAAACGTATCGTCCATACTTTTTGCCGATCGTGTGCCGGAAAGTGGCGACGCATTAAACCTATATATTTGGAAAGCCAGAAAAATTCTCCATAATTCGTTCATAGTTCAGAAGTGTACACGGCTTTCGAGGACTTAGTAATATGCGTCAGACCAGGCCAGGGGACCGTTTTTTCGTAGATCCGCGGGTCAGGCAAACGTATCGTCCATACTTTTTGCCGATCGTGTGCCGGAAAGTGGCGACGCATTAAACCTATATATTTGGAAAGCCAGAAAAATTCTTCATAATTCGTTCATAGTTCAGAAGTGTACACTGCTTTCGGGTACATAGTTGTATGCCTCAGACCAGGCCATGGGACTGTTGTTTTTATAGAGCTGCGGTACAGGGAAACGTATCGTTCATTATTTTTCTGACCGTGTTTCGGAAGGTGGCGACGCATTAGGCCTATTTATTCGGAAAGCCAGAAAAATTCTCCATAATTCGTTCATAGTTCAAAAGTGTACAAGGCTTTCGGGTACATAGTTGTATGCCTCGGACCAGGCCAGGGGACCGTTTTTTCGTAGATCCGCGGATCAGGCAAACGTATCGTCCATACTTTTTGCCGATCGTGTGCCGGAAAGTGGCGACGCATTAAACCTATATATTTGGAAAGCCAGAAAAATTCTCCATAATTCGTTCATAGTTCAGAAGTGTACACGGCTTTCGGGTACATAGTAATATGCCTCAGACCAGGCCATGGGACTGTTGTTTTTATAGAGCTGCGGTACAGGGAAACGTATCGTTCATTATTTTTCTGACCGTGTTTCGGAAGGTGGCGACGCATAAGGCCTATTTATTCGGAAAGTCAGAAAAATTCTCCATAATTCGTTCATAGTTCAAAAGTGTACAAGGCTTTCGGGTACATAGTTGTATGCCTCGGACCAGGCCAGGGGACCGTTTTTTTGTAAAGCTACGGTACAGGCAAACGTATCGTTTATCATTTTTCGACGGTGTTCCGGAAGGTGGCGACACATTAAACATATATATTCGGAAAGCTAAGAAAATTCTCTATAAGTCGATCATAGTTCAGAAGTGTACACGGCTTTCGAGGACTTAGTAATATGCGTCAGACCAGGCCAGGGGACCTTTTTTTCGTAGATCCGCGGGTCAGGCAAACGTATCGTCCATACTTTTTGCCGATTTTGTGCCGGAAAGTGGCGACGCATTAAACCAATATATTTGGAAAGCCAGAAAAATTCTCCATAATTCGTTCATAGTTCAGAAGTGTACACGGCTTTCGAGGACTAAGTAATATGCGTCAGACCAGGCGAGGGGACCGTTTTTTAGTAGATCCGAGGGTCAGGCAAACGTATCGTCCATACTTTTTGCCGATCGTGTACCGGAATGTGGCGACACATTAAACCTATATATTTGAAAAGCCGGAAAAATTCTCTATAAGTCGATCATAGTTAAAAAGTGTACACGGCTTTCGGGAACATAGTAATATGCCTCAGACCAGGCCAGGGGACAGTTTTATTGTAGAGCCAGGTACAGGCAAACGTGCCATTTATAATTTTTCCGACCGTGTTCCGGAAGGTGGCGACGCATCAAACCTATATATTTGGAAAGCTAAGAAAATTCTCCATAATTCGTTCATAGTTCAGAAGTGTACACGGCTTTCGAGGACTTAGTAATATGCGTCAGACCAGGCCAGGTGACCGTTTTTTCGTAGATCCGCGGGTCAGGCAAACGTATCGTCCATACTTTTTGCCGATTGTGTGCCGGAAAGTGGCGACGCATTAAACCTATATATTTGGAAACCCAGAAAAATTCTCTATAAGTCGATCATAGTTCAGAAGTGTACACGGCTTTTGAGGACTTAGTAATATGCGTCAGACCAGGCCAGGGGACCTTTTTTTCGTAGATCCGCGGGTCAGGCAAACGTATCGTCCATACTTTTTGCCGATTTTGTGCCGGAAAGTGGCGACGCATTAAACCAATATATTTGGAAAGCCAGAAAAATTCTCCATAATTCGTTCATAGTTCAGAAGTGTACACGGCTTTCGAGGACTAAGTAATATGCGTCAGACCAGGCGAGGGGACCGTTTTTTAGTAGATCCGCGGGTCAGGCAAACGTATCGTCCATACTTTTTGCCGATCGTGTACCGGAATGTGGCGACACATTAGACCTATATATTTGAAAAGCCGGAAAAATTCACTATAAGTCGATCATAGTTAAAAAGTGTACACGGCTTTCGGGAACATAGTAATATGCCTCAGACCAGGCCAGGGGACAGTTTTATTGTAGAGCCAGGTACAGGCAAACGTGCCATTTATAATTTTTCCGACCGTGTTCCGGAAGGTGGCGACGCATCAAACCTATATATTTGGAAAGCTAAGAAAATTCTCCATAAGTCGTTTATAGTTCAGAAGTGTACAAGGCATTCGTTGGCATAGTAATATGCGTCAGACCAGGCCAGGGGACCGTTTTTTCGTAGATCCGTGGGTCAGGCAAACGTATCGTTCTACTTTTTGCCGATTTTGTGCCGGAAAGTGGCGACGCATTAAACCTATATATTAAGAAAGCCAGAAAAATTCTCCATAATTCGTTCATAGTTCAGAAGTGTACACGGCTTTCGAGGACTTAGTAATATGCGTCAGACCAGGCCAGGGGACCGTTTTTTCGTAGATCCGCGGGTCAGGCAAACGTATCGTCCATACTTTTTGCCGATCGTGTGCCGGAAAGTGGCGACGCATTAAACCTATATATTTGGAAAGCCAGAAAAATTCTCCATAATTCGTTCATAGTTCAGAAGTGTACACGGCTTTCGAGGACTTAGTAATATGCGTCAGACCAGGCCAGGGGACCGTTTTTTCGTAGATCCGCGGGTCAGGCAAACGTATCGTCCATACTTTTTGCCGATCGTGTGCCGGAAAGTGGCGACGCATTAAACCTATATATTTGGAAAGCCAGAAAAATTCTTCATAATTCGTTCATAGTTCAGAAGTGTACACTGCTTTCGGGTACATAGTTGTATGCCTCAGACCAGGCCATGGGACTGTTGTTTTTATAGAGCTGCGGTACAGGGAAACGTATCGTTCATTATTTTTCTGACCGTGTTTCGGAAGGTGGCGACGCATTAGGCCTATTTATTCGGAAAGCCAGAAAAATTCTCCATAATTCGTTCATAGTTCAAAAGTGTACAAGGCTTTCGGGTACATAGTTGTATGCCTCGGACCAGGCCAGGGGACCGTTTTTTCGTAGATCCGCGGATCAGGCAAACGTATCGTCCATACTTTTTGCCGATCGTGTGCCGGAAAGTGGCGACGCATTAAACCTATATATTTGGAAAGCCAGAAAAATTCTCCATAATTCGTTCATAGTTCAGAAGTGTACACGGCTTTCGGGTACATAGTAATATGCCTCAGACCAGGCCATGGGACTGTTGTTTTTATAGAGCTGCGGTACAGGGAAACGTATCGTTCATAATTTTTCTGACCGTGTTTCGGAAGGTGGCGACGCATAAGGCCTATTTATTCGGAAAGTCAGAAAAATTCTCCATAATTCGTTCATAGTTCAAAAGTGTACAAGGCTTTCGGGTACATAGTTGTATGCCTCGGACCAGGCCAGGGGACCGTTTTTTTGTAAAGCTACGGTACAGGCAAACGTATCGTTTATCATTTTTCGACGGTGTTCCGGAAGGTGGCGACACATTAAACATATATATTCGGAAAGCTAAGAAAATTCTCTATAAGTCGATCATAGTTCAGAAGTGTACACGGCTTTCGAGGACTTAGTAATATGCGTCAGACCAGGCCAGGGGACCGTTTTTTCGTAGATCCGTGGGTCAGGCAAACGTATCGTTCTACTTTTTGCCGATTTTGTGCCGGAAAGTGGCGACGCATTAAACCTATATATTTGGAAAGCCAGAAAAATTCTCCATAATTTGTTCATAGTTCAGAAGTGTACACGGCTTTCGAGGACTTAGTAATATGCGTCAGACCAGGCCAGGGGACCGTTTTTTCGTAGATCCGCGGGTCAGGCAAACGTATCGTCCATACTTTTTGCCGATCGTGTGCCGGAAAGTGGCGACGCATTAAACCTATATATTTGGAAAGCCAGAAAAATTCTCCATAATTCGTTCATAGTTCAGAAGTGTACACGGCTTTCGGGTACATAGTAATATGCCTCAGACCAGGCCATGGGACTGTTGTTTTTATAGAGCTGCGGTACAGGCAAACGTATCGTTTATCATTTTTCGATGGTGTTCCGGAAGGTGGCGACACATTAAACATATATATTTGGAAAGCCAGAAAAATTCTCCATAATTCGTTCATAGTTCAGAAGTGTACACGGCTTTCGAGGACTTAGTAATATGCGTCAGACCAGGCCAGGGGACCTTTTTTTCGTAGATCCGCGGGTCAGGCAAACGTATCGTCCATACTTTTTGCCGATTTTGTGCTGGAAAGTGGCGACGCATTAAACCTATATATTTGGAAAGCCGGAAAAATTCTCCATAAGTCGATCATAGTTAAAAAGTGTACACGGCTTTCGGGTACATAGTAATATGCCTCAGACCAGGCCAGGGGACAGTTTTCTTGTAGAGCCAGGTACAGGCAAACGTGCCATTTATAATTTTTCCAACCGTGTTCCGGAAGGTGGCGACGCATCAAACCTATATATTTGGAAAGCTAAAAAAATTCTCCATAAGTCGTTTATAGTTCAGAAGTGTACAAGGCATTCGTTGGCATAGTAATATGCGTCAGACCAGGCCAGGGGACCGTTATATTGTAGAGCCGAGGTACAGGCAAACATGCCATTTATAATTTTTCCAACCGTGTTCCGGAGCGTGGTTACGCATCAAACCTATATATTTGGAAAGCCGGAAAAATTCTCCATAAGTCGATCATAGTTAAAAAGTGTACACGGTTTTGGGGTACATAGTAATATGCCTAAGACCAGGCCAAGGGACAGTTTTATTGTAGAGCCGTGGTACAGGCAAACGTGCCATTTATAATTTTTCCGACCGTGTTCCGGAAGGTGGCGACTTATCAAACCTATATATTTGGAAAGCAAAAAAATTCTCCATAAGTCGTTTAAAGTTCAGAAGTGTACAAGGCATTCGTTGGCATAGTAATATGCGTCAGACCAGGCCAGGGGACCGTTTTTTTGTAGATCCGCGGGTCAGGCAAACATATCGTCCATACTTTTTGCCGATTTTGTGCCGAAAAGTGGCGACGCATTAAACCTATAAATTTGGAAAGCCAGAAAAATTCTCTATAATTCGTTCATAGTTCAGAAGTGTACACGGCTTTCGAGGACTTAGTAATATGCGTCAGACCAGGCCAGGGGACAGTTATATTGTAGAGCCGAGGTACAGGCAAACATGCCATTTATAATTTTTCCAACCGTGTTCCGGAGCGTGGTTACGCATCAAACCTATATATTTGGAAAGCCGGAAAAATTCTCCATAAGTCGATCATAGTTAAAAAGTGTACACGGCTTTCGGGTACATAGTAATATGCCTCAGACCAGGCCAGGGGACCGTTTTCTTTGTAAAGCCGTGGTACAGGCAACCGTGCATTTTATAATTTTTCCGACCGTGTTCCGGAAGGTGGTGACGCTTTAAAACTATATATTTGGAAAGCCAGAAAAATTCTCAATAAGTCGTTCATAGTTCAAAAGTGTTCACGGTTTTGGGGGTACATAGTAATATGCCTAAGACCAGGCCAGGGGACAGTTTTATTGTAGAGCCAGGTACAGGCAAACGTACCATTTATAATTTTTCCGACCGTGTTCCGGAAGGTGGCGACGCATTAAACCTATATATTTGGAAAGCCAGAAAAATTCTCCATAATTCTTTCATAGTTCAGAAGTGTACACGGCTTTCGAGGACTTAGTAATATGCGTCAGACCAGGCCAGGGGACAGTTATATTGTAGAGCCGAGGTACAGGCAAACGTGCCATTTATAATTTTTCCGACCGTGTTCCGGAAGGTGGGGACGCATCAAACCTATATATTTGGAAAGCCGGAAAAATTCTCCATAAGTCGTTCATAGTTCAAAAGTGTACAAGGCTTTCGGGTACATAGTAATATGCCTCAGACCAGGCCAGGGGACAGTTATATTGTAGAGCCGAGGTACAGGCAAACGTGCCATTTATAAATTTTCCGACCGTGTTCCGGAAGGTGGCGACGCATTAAATCTATATATTTGGAAAGCCAGAAAAATTCTCTATAAGGCGATCATATTTAAAAAGTGTACACGGCTTTCGGGTACATAGTAATAGGCCTCAGACCAGGCCATGGGACTGTTGTTTTTATAGAGCTGCGGTACAGGGAAACGTATCGTTTATAATTTTTCTGACCGTGTTTCGGAAAGTGGCGTTGCATTAGGCCTATTTATTCGGAAAGCCAAAAATTTTCTCTATAAGCCGATCATAGTTCAGAAGTGTACACGGCTTTCGAGGACTTGGTAATATGCGTCAGACCAGGCCAGGGGACCGTTTTTTCGTAGATCCGCGGATCAGGCAAACGTATCGTCCATACTTTTTGCCGATCGTGTGCTGGAAAGTGGCGACGCATTAAACCTATATATTTGGAAAGCCGGAAAAATTCTCCATAAGTCGATCATAGTTAAAAAGTGTACACGGCTTTCGGGTACATAGTAATATGCCTCAGACCAGGCCAGGGGACAGTTTTCTTGTAGAGCCAGGTACAGGCAAACGTGCCATTTATAATTTTTCCAACCGTGTTCCGGAAGGTGGCGACGCATCAAACCTATATATTTGGAAAGCTAAAAAAATTCTTCATAAGTCGTTTATAGTTCAGAAGTGTACAAGGCATTCGTTGGCATAGTAATATGCGTCAGACCAGGCCAGGGGACCGTTTTTTTTGTAGATCCGCGGGTCAGGCAAACGTATCGTCCATACTTTTTGCCGATTTTGTGCCGAAAAGTGGCGACGCATTAAACCTATATATTTGGAAAGCCAGAAAAATTCTCTATAATTCGTTCATAGTTCAGAAGTGTACACGGCTTTCGAGGACTTAGTAATATGCGTCAGCCCAGGCCAGGGGACAGTTATATTGTAGAGCCGAGGTACAGGCAAACATGCCATTTATAATTTTTCCAACCGTGTTCCGGAGCGTGGTTACGCATCAAACCTATATATTTGGAAAGCCGGAAAAATTCTCCATAAGTCGATCATAGTTAAAAAGTGTACACGGTTTTGGGGTACATAGTAATATGCCTAAGACCAGGCCAGGGGACAGTTTTATTGTAGAGCCGTGGTACAGGCAAACGTGCCATTTATAATTTTTCCGACCGTGTTCCGGAAGGTGGCGACTTATCAAACCTATATATTTGGAAAGCAAAAAAATTCTCCATAATTCTTTCATAGTTCAGAAGTGTACACGGCTTTCGAGGACTTAGTAATATGCGTCAGACCAGGCCAGGGGACAGTTATATTGTAGAGCCGAGGTACAGCAAACATGCCATTTATAATTTTTCCAACCGTGTTCCGGAGCGTGGTTACGCATCAAACCTATATATTTGGAAAGCCGGAAAAATTCTCCATAAGTCGATCATTGTTAAAAAGTGTACACGGCTTTCGGGTACATAGTAATATGCCTCAGACCAGGCCAGGGGACCGTTTTCTTTGTAAAGCCGTGGTACAGGCAACCGTGCATTTTATAATTTTTCCGACCGTGTTCCGGAAGGTGGTGACGCTTTAAAACTATATATTTGGAAAGCCAGAAAAATTCTCAATAAGTCGTTCATAGTTCAAAAGTGTTCACGGTTTTGGGGGTACATAGTAATATGCCTAAGACCAGGCCAGGGGACAGTTTTATTGTAGAGCCAGGTACAGGCAAACGTACCATTTATAATTTTTCCGACCGTGTTCCGGAAGGTGGCGACGCATTAAACCTATATATTTGGAAAGCCAGAAAAATTCTCCATAATTCTTTCATAGTTCAGAAGTGTACACGGCTTTCGAGGACTTAGTAATATGCGTCAGACCAGGCCAGGGGACAGTTATATTGTAGAGCCGAGGTACAGGCAAACGTGCCATTTATAATTTTTCCGACCGTGTTCCGGAAGGTGGGGACGCATCAAACCTATATATTTGGAAAGCCGGAAAAATTCTCCATAAGTCGTTCATAGTTCAAAAGTGTACAAGGCTTTCGGGTACATAGTAATATGCCTCAGACCAGGCCAGGGGACAGTTATATTGTAGAGCCGAGGTACAGGCAAACGTGCCATTTATAAATTTTCCGACCGTGTTCCGGAAGGTGGCGACGCATCAAACCTATATATTTGGAAAGGCAGAAAAATTCTCCACAAGTCGATCATGGTTAAAAAGTGTACATGGCTTTCGGGTACATAGTAGTATGCCTTAGTTCAGGCCAGGGGACCGTTTTTTTTGTAGAGCCGCGGATCAGGCAAACGTATCGTCCATACTTTTTGCCGATCATGTGCTGGAAAGTGGCGACGCATTAAACCTATATATTTGGAAAGCCGGAAAAATTCTCCATAAGTCGATCATAGTTAAAAAGTGTACACGGCTTTCGGGTACATAGTAATATGCCTCAGACCAGGCCAGGGGACAGTTTTCTTGTAGAGCCAGGTACAGGCAAACGTGCCATTTATAATTTTTCCAACCGTGTTCCGGAAGGTGGCGACGCATCAAACCTATATATTTGGAAAGCTAAAAAAATTCTCCATAAGTCGTTTATAGTTCAGAAGTGTACAAGGCATTCGTTGGCATAGTAATATGCGTAAGACCAGGCCAGGGGACCGTTTTTTTGTAGATCCGCGGGTCAGGCAAACGTATCGTCCATACTTTTTGCCGATTTTGTGCCGAAAAGTGGCGACGCATTAAACCTATATATTTGGAAAGCCAGAAAAATTCTCTATAATTCGTTCATAGTTCAGAAGTGTACACGGCTTTCGAGGACTTAGTAATATGCGTCAGCCCAGGCCAGGGGAAAGTTATATTGTAGAGCCGAGGTACAGGCAAACATGCCATTTATAATTTTTCCAACCGTGTTCCGGAGCGTGGTTACACATCAAACCTATATATTTGGAAAGCCGGAAAAATTCTCCATAAGTCGATCATAGTTAAAAAGTGTACACGGTTTTGGGGTACATAGTAATATGCCTAAGACCAGGCCAGGGGACAGTTTTATTGTAGAGCCGTGGTACAGGCAAACGTGCCATTTATAATTTTTCCGACCGTGTTCCGGAAGGTGGCGACTTATCAAACCTATATATTTGGAAAGCAAAAAAATTCTCCATAAGTCGTTTATAGTTCAGAAGTGTACAAGGCATTTGTTGGCATAGTAATATGCGTCAGACCAGGCCAGGGGACCGTTTTTTTGTAGATCCGCGGGTCAGGCAAACATATCGTCCATACTTTTTGCCGATTTTGTGCCGAAAAGTGGCGACGCATTAAACCTATAAATTTGGAAAGCCAGAAAAATTCTCTATAATTCGTTCATAGTTCAGAAGTGTACACGGCTTTCGAGGACTTAGTAATATGCGTCAGACCAGGCCAGGGGACAGTTATATTGTAGAGCCGAGGTACAGGCAAACATGCCATTTATAATTTTTCCAACCGTGTTCCGGAGCGTGGTTACGCATCAAACCTATATATTTGGAAAGCCGGAAAAATTCTCCATAAGTCGATCATTGTTAAAAAGTGTACACGGCTTTCGGGTACATAGTAATATGCCTCAGACCAGGCCAGGGGACCGTTATCTTTGTAAAGCCGTGGTACAGGCAAACGTACCATTTATAATTTTTCCGACCGTGTTCCGGAAGGTGGCGACGCTATAAACCTATATATTTGGAAAGCCAGAAAAATTCTCCATAATTCTTTCATAGTTCAGAAGTGTACACGGCTTTCGAGGACTTAGTAATATGCGTCAGACCAGGCCAGGGGACAGTTATATTGTAGAGCCGAGGTACAGGCAAACGTGCCATTTATAATTTTTCCGACCGTGTTCCGGAAGGTGGGGACGCATCAAACCTATATATTTGGAAAGCCGGAAAAATTCTCCATAAGTCGTTCATAGTTCAAAAGTGTACAAGGCTTTCGGGTACATAGTAATATGCCTAATACCAGGCCAGGGGACAGTTTTATTGTAGAGCCAGGTACAGGCAAACGTGCCATTTATAATTTTTCCAACCGTGTTCCGGAAGTTGGCGACGCATCAAACCTATATATTTGGAAAGCTAAAAAAATTCTCCATAAGTCGTTTATAGTTCAGAAGTGTACAAGGCATTCGTTGGCATAGTAATATGCGTCAGACCAGGCCAGGGGACCGTTTTTTTGTAGATCCGCGGGTCAGGCAAACGTATCGTCCATACTTTTTGCCGATTTTGTGCCGAAAAGTCGCGACGCATTAAACCTATATATTTGGAAAGCCAGAAAAATTCTCTATAATTCGTTCATAGTTCAGAAGTGTACACGGCTTTCGAGGACTTAGTAATATGCGTCAGACCAGGCCAGGGGACAGTTATATTGTAGAGCCGAGGTACAGGCAAACATGCCATTTATAATTTTTCCAACCGTGTTCTGGAGCGTGGTTACGCATCAAACCTATATATTTGGAAAGCCAGAAAAATTCTCTATAAGGCGATCATATTTAAAAAGTGTACACGGCTTTCGGGTACATAGTAATAGGCCTCAGACCAGGCCATGGGACTGTTGTTTTTATAGAGCTGCGGTACAGGGAAACGTATCGTTTATAATTTTTCTGACCGTGTTTCGGAAAGTGGCGTTGCATTAGGCCTATTTATTCGGAAAGCCAAAAATTTTCTCTATAAGCCGATCATAGTTCAGAAGTGTACACGGCTTTCGAGGACTTGGTAATATGCGTCAGACCAGGCCAGGGGACCGTTTTTTCGTAGATCCGCGGATCAGGCAAACGTATCGTCCATACTTTTTGCCGATCGTGTGCTGGAAAGTGGCGACGCATTAAACCTATATATTTGGAAAGCCGGAAAAATTCTCCATAAGTCGATCATAGTTAAAAAGTGTACACGGCTTTCGAGGACTTAGTAATATGCGTCAGACCAGGCCAGGGGACAGTTTTCTTGTAGAGCCAGGTACAGGCAAACGTGCCATTTATAATTTTTCCAACCGTGTTCCGGAAGGTGGCGACGCATCAAACCTATATATTTGGAAAGCTAAAAAAATTCTTCATAAGTCGTTTATAGTTCAGAAGTGTACAAGGCATTCGTTGGCATAGTAATATGCGTCAGACCAGGCCAGGGGACCGTTTTTTTTGTAGATCCGCGGGTCAGGCAAACGTATCGTCCATACTTTTTGCCGATTTTGTGCCGAAAAGTGGCGACGCATTAAACCTATATATTTGGAAAGCCAGAAAAATTCTCTATAATTCGTTCATAGTTCAGAAGTGTACATGGCTTTCGAGGACTTAGTAATATGCGTCAGCCCAGGCCAGGGGACAGTTATATTGTAGAGCCGAGGTACAGGCAAACATGCCATTTATAATTTTTCCAACCGTGTTCCGGAGCGTGGTTACGCATCAAACCTATATATTTGGAAAGCCGGAAAAATTCTCCATAAGTCGATCATAGTTAAAAAGTGTACACGGTTTTGGGGTACATAGTAATATGCCTAAGACCAGGCCAGGGGACAGTTTTATTGTAGAGCCGTGGTACAGGCAAACGTGCCATTTATAATTTTTCCGACCGTGTTCCGGAAGGTGGCGACTTATCAAACCTATATATTTGGAAAGCAAAAAAATTCTCCATAATTCGTTCATAGTTCAGAAGTGTACACGGCTTTCGAGGACTTAGTAATATGCGTCAGACCAGGCCAGGGGACAGTTATATTGTAGAGCCGAGGTACAGGCAAACGTGCCATTTATAATTTTTCCGACCGTGTTCCGGAAGGTGGGGACGCATCAAACCTATATATTTGGAAAGCCGGAAAAATTCTCCATAAGTCGTTCATAGTTCAAAAGTGTACAAGGCTTTCGGGTACATAGTAATATGCCTCAGACCAGGCCAGGGGACAGTTATATTGTAGAGCCGAGGTACAGGCAAACGTGCCATTTATAAATTTTCCGACCGTGTTCCGGAAGGTGGCGACGCATCAAACCTATATATTTGGAAAGGCAGAAAAATTCTCCACAAGTCGATCATGGTTAAAAAGTGTACATGGCTTTCGGGTACATAGTAGTATGCCTTAGTTCAGGCCAGGGGACCGTTTTTTTTTGTAGAGCCGCGGATCAGGCAAACGTATCGTCCATACTTTTTGCCGATCATGTGCTGGAAAGTGGCGACGCATTAAACCTATATATTTGGAAAGCCGGAAAAATTCTCCATAAGTCGATCATAGTTAAAAAGTGTACACGGCTTTCGGGTACATAGTAATATGCCTCAGACCAGGCCAGGGGACAGTTTTCTTGTAGAGCCAGGTACAGGCAAACGTGCCATTTATAATTTTTCCAACCGTGTTCCGGAAGGTGGCGACGCATCAAACCTATATATTTGGAAAGCTAAAAAAATTCTCCATAAGTCGTTTATAGTTCAGAAGTGTACAAGGCATTCGTTGGCATAGTAATATGCGTAAGACCAGGCCAGGGGACCGTTTTTTTTGTAGATCCGCGGGTCAGGCAAACGTATCGTCCATACTTTTTGCCGATTTTGTGCCGAAAAGTGGCGACGCATTAAACCTATATATTTGGAAAGCCAGAAAAATTCTCTATAATTCGTTCATAGTTCAGAAGTGTACACGGCTTTCGAGGACTTAGTAATATGCGTCAGCCCAGGCCAGGGGAAAGTTATATTGTAGAGCCGAGGTACAGGCAAACATGCCATTTATAATTTTTCCAACCGTGTTCCGGAGCGTGGTTACACATCAAACCTATATATTTGGAAAGCCGGAAAAATTCTCCATAAGTCGATCATAGTTAAAAAGTGTACACGGTTTTGGGGTACATAGTAATATGCCTAAGACCAGGCCAGGGGACAGTTTTATTGTAGAGCCGTGGTACAGGCAAACGTGCCATTTATAATTTTTCCGACCGTGTTCCGGAAGGTGGCGACTTATCAAACCTATATATTTGGAAAGCAAAAAAATTCTCCATAAGTCGTTTATAGTTCAGAAGTGTACAAGGCATTTGTTGGCATAGTAATATGCGTCAGACCAGGCCAGGGGACCGTTTTTTTGTAGATCCGCGGGTCAGGCAAACATATCGTCCATACTTTTTGCCGATTTTGTGCCGAAAAGTGGCGACGCATTAAACCTATAAATTTGGAAAGCCAGAAAAATTCTCTATAATTCGTTCATAGTTCAGAAGTGTACACGGCTTTCGAGGACTTAGTAATATGCGTCAGACCAGGCCAGGGGACAGTTATATTGTAGAGCCGAGGTACAGGCAAACATGCCATTTATAATTTTTCCAACCGTGTTCCGGAGCGTGGTTACGCATCAAACCTATATATTTGGAAAGCCGGAAAAATTCTCCATAAGTCGATCATTGTTAAAAAGTGTACACGGCTTTCGGGTACATAGTAATATGCCTCAGACCAGGCCAGGGGACCGTTATCTTTGTAAAGCCGTGGTACAGGCAAACGTACCATTTATAATTTTTCCGACCGTGTTCCGGAAGGTGGCGACGCTATAAACCTATATATTTGGAAAGCCAGAAAAATTCTCCATAATTCTTTCATAGTTCAGAAGTGTACACGGCTTTCGAGGACTTAGTAATATGCGTCAGACCAGGCCAGGGGACAGTTATATTGTAGAGCCGAGGTACAGGCAAACGTGCCATTTATAATTTTTCCGACCGTGTTCCGGAAGGTGGGGACGCATCAAACCTATATATTTGGAAAGCCGGAAAAATTCTCCATAAGTCGTTCATAGTTCAAAAGTGTACAAGGCTTTCGGGTACATAGTAATATGCCTAATACCAGGCCAGGGGACAGTTTTATTGTAGAGCCAGGTACAGGCAAACGTGCCATTTATAATTTTTCCAACCGTGTTCCGGAAGTTGGCGACGCATCAAACCTATATATTTGGAAAGCTAAAAAAATTCTCCATAAGTCGTTTATAGTTCAGAAGTGTACAAGGCATTCGTTGGCATAGTAATATGCGTCAGACCAGGCCAGGGGACCGTTTTTTTGTAGATCCGCGGGTCAGGCAAACGTATCGTCCATACTTTTTGCCGATTTTGTGCCGAAAAGTCGCGACGCATTAAACCTATATATTTGGAAAGCCAGAAAAATTCTCTATAATTCGTTCATAGTTCAGAAGTGTACACGGCTTTCGAGGACTTAGTAATATGCGTCAGACCAGGCCAGGGGACAGTTATATTGTAGAGCCGAGGTACAGGCAAACATGCCATTTATAATTTTTCCAACCGTGTTCTGGAGCGTGGTTACGCATCAAACCTATATATTTGGAAAGCCAGAAAAATTCTCTATAAGGCGATCATATTTAAAAAGTGTACACGGCTTTCGGGTACATAGTAATAGGCCTCAGACCAGGCCATGGGACTGTTGTTTTTATAGAGCTGCGGTACAGGGAAACGTATCGTTTATAATTTTTCTGACCGTGTTTCGGAAAGTGGCGTTGCATTAGGCCTATTTATTCGGAAAGCCAAAAATTTTCTCTATAAGCCGATCATAGTTCAGAAGTGTACACGGCTTTCGAGGACTTGGTAATATGCGTCAGACCAGGCCAGGGGACCGTTTTTTCGTAGATCCGCGGATCAGGCAAACGTATCGTCCATACTTTTTGCCGATCGTGTGCTGGAAAGTGGCGACGCATTAAACCTATATATTTGGAAAGCCGGAAAAATTCTCCATAAGTCGATCATAGTTAAAAAGTGTACACGGCTTTCGAGGACTTAGTAATATGCGTCAGACCAGGCCAGGGGACAGTTTTCTTGTAGAGCCAGGTACAGGCAAACGTGCCATTTATAATTTTTCCAACCGTGTTCCGGAAGGTGGCGACGCATCAAACCTATATATTTGGAAAGCTAAAAAAATTCTTCATAAGTCGTTTATAGTTCAGAAGTGTACAAGGCATTCGTTGGCATAGTAATATGCGTCAGACCAGGCCAGGGGACCGTTTTTTTTGTAGATCCGCGGGTCAGGCAAACGTATCGTCCATACTTTTTGCCGATTTTGTGCCGAAAAGTGGCGACGCATTAAACCTATATATTTGGAAAGCCAGAAAAATTCTCTATAATTCGTTCATAGTTCAGAAGTGTACATGGCTTTCGAGGACTTAGTAATATGCGTCAGCCCAGGCCAGGGGACAGTTATATTGTAGAGCCGAGGTACAGGCAAACATGCCATTTATAATTTTTCCAACCGTGTTCCGGAGCGTGGTTACGCATCAAACCTATATATTTGGAAAGCCGGAAAAATTCTCCATAAGTCGATCATAGTTAAAAAGTGTACACGGTTTTGGGGTACATAGTAATATGCCTAAGACCAGGCCAGGGGACAGTTTTATTGTAGAGCCGTGGTACAGGCAAACGTGCCATTTATAATTTTTCCGACCGTGTTCCGGAAGGTGGCGACTTATCAAACCTATATATTTGGAAAGCAAAAAAATTCTCCATAATTCGTTCATAGTTCAGAAGTGTACACGGCTTTCGAGGACTTAGTAATATGCGTCAGACCAGGCCAGGGGACAGTTATATTGTAGAGCCGAGGTACAGCAAACATGCCATTTATAATTTTTCCAACCGTGTTCCGGAGCGTGGTTACGCATCAAACCTATATATTTGGAAAGCCGGAAAAATTCTCCATAAGTCGATCATTGTTAAAAAGTGTACACGGCTTTCGGGTACATAGTAATATGCCTCAGACCAGGCCAGGGGACCGTTTTCTTTGTAAAGCCGTGGTACAGGCAACCGTGCATTTTATAATTTTTCCGACCGTGTTCCGGAAGGTGGTGACGCTTTAAAACTATATATTTGGAAAGCCAGAAAAATTCTCAATAAGTCGTTCATAGTTCAAAAGTGTTCACGGTTTTGGGGGTACATAGTAATATGCCTAAGACCAGGCCAGGGGACAGTTTTATTGTAGAGCCAGGTACAGGCAAACGTACCATTTATAATTTTTCCGACCGTGTTCCGGAAGGTGGCGACGCATTAAACCTATATATTTGGAAAGCCAGAAAAATTCTCCATAATTCTTTCATAGTTCAGAAGTGTACACGGCTTTCGAGGACTTAGTAATATGTGTCAGACCAGGCCAGGGGACAGTTATATTGTAGAGCCGAGGTACAGGCAAACGTGCCATTTATAATTTTTCCGACCGTGTTCCGGAAGGTGGGGACGCATCAAACCTATATATTTGGAAAGCCGGAAAAATTCTCCATAAGTCGTTCATAGTTCAAAAGTGTACAAGGCTTTCGGGTACATAGTAATATGCCTCAGACCAGGCCAGGGGACAGTTATATTGTAGAGCCGAGGTACAGGCAAACGTGCCATTTATAAATTTTCCGACCGTGTTCCGGAAGGTGGCGACGCATCAAACCTATATATTTGGAAAGGCAGAAAAATTCTCCACAAGTCGATCATGGTTAAAAAGTGTACATGGCTTTCGGGTACATAGTAGTATGCCTTAGTTCAGGCCAGGGGACCGTTTTTTTTTGTAGAGCCGCGGATCAGGCAAACGTATCGTCCATACTTTTTGCCGATCATGTGCTGGAAAGTGGCGACGCATTAAACCTATATATTTGGAAAGCCGGAAAAATTCTCTATAAGTCGATCATAGTTAAAAAGTGTACACGGCTTTCGGGTACATAGTAATATGCCTCAGACCAGGCCAGGGGGACAGTTTTCTTGTAGAGCCAGGTACAGGCAAACGTGCCATTTATATGTTTTCCAACCGTGTTCCGGAAGGTGGCGACGCATCAAACCTATATATTTGGAAAGCTAAAAAAATTCTCCATAAGTCGTTTATAGTTCAGAAGTGTACAAGGCATTCGTTGGCATAGTAATATGCGTAAGACCAGGCCAGGGGACCGTTTTTTTTGTAGATCCGCGGGTCAGGCAAACGTATCGTCCATACTTTTTGCCGATTTTGTGCCGAAAAGTGGCGACGCATTAAACCTATATATTTGGAAAGCCAGAAAAATTCTCTATAATTCGTTCATAGTTCAGAAGTGTACACGGCTTTCGAGGACTTAGTAATATGCGTCAGCCCAGGCCAGGGGACAGTTATATTGTAGAGCCGAGGTACAGGCAAACATGCCATTTATAATTTTTCCATCCGTGTTCCGGAGCGTGGTTACACATCAAACCTATATATTTGGAAAGCCGGAAAAATTCTCCATAAGTCGATCATAGTTAAAAAGTGTACACGGTTTTGGGGTACATAGTAATATGCCTAAGACCAGGCCAGGGGACAGTTTTATTGTAGAGCCGTGGTACAGGCAAACGTGCCATTTATAATTTTTCCGACCGTGTTCCGGAAGGTGGCGACTTATCAAACCTATATATTTGGAAAGCAAAAAAATTCTCCATAAGTCGTTTATAGTTCAGAAGTGTACAAGGCATTCGTTGGCATAGTAATATGCGTCAGACCAGGCCAGGGGACCGTTTTTTTTGTAGATCCGCGGGTCAGGCAAACATATCGTCCATACTTTTTGCCGATTTTGTGCCGAAAAGTGGCGACGCATTAAACCTATAAATTTGGAAAGCCAGAAAAATTCTCTATAATTCGTTCATAGTTCAGAAGTGTACACGGCTTTCGAGGACTTAGTAATATGCGTCAGACCAGGCCAGGGGACAGTTATATTGTAGAGCCGAGGTACAGGCAAACATGCCATTTATAATTTTTCCAACCGTGTTCCGGAGCGTGGTTACGCATCAAACCTATATATTTGGAAAGCCGGAAAAATTCTCCATAAGTCGATCATTGTTAAAAAGTGTACACGGCTTTCGGGTACATAGTAATATGCCTCAGACCAGGCCAGGGGACCGTTATCTTTGTAAAGCCGTGGTACAGGCAAACGTACCATTTATAATTTTTCCGACCGTGTTCCGGAAGGTGGCGACGCATTAAACCTATATATTTGGAAAGCCAGAAAAATTCTCCATAATTCTTTCATAGTTCAGAAGTGTACACGGCTTTCGAGGACTTAGTAATATGCGTCAGACCAGGCCAGGGGACCGTTTTTTAGTAGATCCGCGGGTCAGGCAAACGTATCGTCCATACTTTTTGCCGATTTTGTGCCGGAAGGTGGGGACGCATCAAACCTATATATTTGGAAAGCCGGAAAAATTCTCCATAAGTCGTTCATAGTTCAAAAGTGTACAAGGCTTTCGGGTACATAGTAATATGCCTAATACCAGGCCAGGGGACAGTTTTATTGTAGAGCCAGGTACAGGCAAACGTGCCATTTATAATTTTTCCAACCGTGTTCCGGAAGTTGGCGACGTATCAAACCTATATATTTGGAAAGCTAAAAAAATTCTCCATAAGTCGTTTATAGTTCAGAAGTGTACAAGGCATTCGTTGGCATAGTAATATGCGTCAGACCAGGCCAGGGGACCGTTTTTTTTGTAGATCCGCGGGTCAGGCAAACGTATCGTCCATACTTTTTGCCGATTTTGTGCCGAAAAGTCGCGACGCATTAAACCTATATATTTGGAAAGCCAGAAAAATTCTCTATAATTCGTTCATAGTTCAGAAGTGTACACGGCTTTCGAGGACTTAGTAATATGCGTCAGACCAGGCCAGGGGACAGTTATATTGTAGAGCCGAGGTACAGGCAAACATGCCATTTATAATTTTTCCAACCGTGTTCTGGAGCGTGGTTACGCATCAAACCTATATATTTGGAAAGCCGGAAAAATTCTCCATAAGTCGATCATAGTTAAAAAGTGTACACGGCTTTCGGGTACATAGTAATATGCGTCAGACCAGGCCAGGGGACAGTTTTATTGTAGAGCCAGGTACAGGCAAACGTACCATTTATAATTTTTCCGACCGTGTTCCGGAAGGTGGCGACGCATTAAACCTATATATTTGGAAAGCCAGAAAAATTCTCCATAATTCTTTCATAGTTCAGAAGTGTACACGGCTTTCGAGGACTTAGTAATATGCGTCAGACCAGGCCAGGGGACAGTTATATTGTAGAGCCGAGGTACAGGCAAACGTGCCATTTATAATTTTTCCGACCGTGTTCCGGAAGGTGGCGACGCATCAAACCTATATATTTGGAAAGCCGGAAAAATTCTCCATAAGTCGTTCATGGTTAAAAAGTGTACACTGCTTTCGGGTACATAGTAGTATGCCTTAGACCAGGCCAGGGGACCGTTTTTTTTTGTAGAGCCGCGGTACATGCAAACGTATCGTCCATACTTTTTGCCAATCGTGTGCCGGAAAGTGGCGACGCATTAAATCTATATATTTGGAAAGCCAGAAAAATTCTCTATAAGGCGATCATATTTAAAAAGTGTACACGGCTTTCGGGGTACATAGTAATATGCCTCAGACCAGGCCATGGGACTGTTGTTTTTATAGAGCTGCGGTACAGGGAAACGTATCGTTTATAATTTTTCTGACCGTGTTTCGGAAGGTGGCGACGCATTAGGTCTATTTATTCGGAAAGCCAAAAATTTTCTCTATAAGCCGATCATAGTTCAGAAGTGTACACGACTTTCGAGGACTTGGTAATATGCGTCAGACCAGGCCAGGGGACCGTTTTTTCGTAGATCCGCGGATCAGGCAAACGTATCGTCCATACTTTTTGCCGATTTTGTGCCGGAAAGTGGCGACGCATTAAACCTATATATTTGGAAAGCCAGAAAAATTCTCTATAAGGCGATCATATTTAAAAAGTGTACACGGCTTTCGGGTACATAGTAATATGCCTAATACCAGGCCAGGGGACAGTTTTCTTGTAGTGCCAGGTACAGGCAAACGTGCCATTTATAATTTTTCCAACCGTGTTCCGGAAGGTGGCGACGCATCAAACCTATATATTTGGAAAGCTAAAAAAATTCTCCATAAGTCGTTTATAGTTCAGAAGTGTACAAGGCATTCGTTGGCATAGTAATATGCGTCAGACCAGGCCAGGGGACCGTTTTTTTGTAGATCCGCGGGTCAGGCAAACGTATCGTCCATACTTTTTGCCGATCTTGTGCCGAAAAGTGGCGACGCATTAAACCTATATATTTGGAAAGTCAGAAAAATTCTCTATAATTCGTTCATAGTTCAGAAGTGTACACGGCTTTCGAGGACTTAGTAATATGCGTCAGACCAGGCCAGGGGACAGTTATATTGTAGAGCCGAGGTACAGGCAAACATGCCATTTATAATTTTTCCAACCGTGTTCCGGAGCGTGGTTACGCATCAAACCTATATATTTGGAAAGCCGGAAAAATTCTCCATAAGTCGATCATAGTTAAAAAGTGTACACGGCTTTCGGGTACATAGTAATATGCCTCAGACCAGGCCAGGGGACCGTTTTTTTTGTAAAGCCGTGGTACAGGCAAACGTGCTTTTTATAATTTTTCCGACCGTGTTCCGGAAGGTGGTGACGCTTTAAACCTATATATTTGGAAAGCCAGAAATATTCTCAATAAGTCGTTCATAGTTCAAAAGTGTTCACGGTTTTGGGGGTACATAGTAATATGCCTAAGACCAGGCCAGGGGACAGTTTTATTGTAGAGCCAGGTACAGGCAAACGTACTATTTATAATTTTTCCGACCGTGTTCCGGAAGGTGGCGACGCATTAAACCTATATATATGGAAAGCCAGAAAAATTCTCCATAATTCGTTCATAGTTCAGAAGTGTACACGGCTTTCGAGGACTTAGTAATATGCGTCAGACCAGGCCAGGGGACAGTTATATTGTAGAGCCGAGGTACAGGCAAACGTGCCATTTATAATTTTTCTGACCGTTTTCCGGAAGGTGGCGACGCATCACAACCTATATATTTGGAAAGGCAGAAAAATTCTCCACAAGTCGATCATGGTCAAAAAGTGTACACGGCTTTCGGGTACATAGTAGTATGCCTTAGACCAGGCTAGGGGACCGTATTTTTTGTAGAGCCGCGGTACAGGCAAACGTATCGTCCATACTTTTTGCCAATCGTGTGCCGGAAAGTGGCGACGCATTAAACCTATATATTTGGAAAGCCAGAAAAATTCTCTATAAGTCGATCATAGTTCAAAAGTGTTCACGGTTTTGGGGTACATAGTAATATGCTTCGGACCAGGCAAGGGGCCCGCATTTTTGTAGAGCCGCGGTACAGGCAAACGTATCGTTTATCATTTTTCCGACGGTGTTCCGGAAGGTGGCGACACATCAAACCTATATATTCGGAAATCCAGGAAAATTTTCCATAAGTCGTTCATAGTTCAAAAGTGTTCACGGCTTTCGGGTACATAGTAATATGCCTCAGACCAGGCCAGGGGACAGTTATATTGTAGAGCCGAGGTACAGGCAAACGTGCCATTTATAAATTTTCTGACCGTGTTCCGGAAGGTGGCGACTCATCAAATCTATATATTTGGAAAGGCAGAAAAATTCTCCACAAGTCGATCATGGTTAAAAAGTGTACACGGCTTTTGGGTACATAGTAGTATGCCTTAGACCAGGCCAGGGGACCGTTTTTTTTTGTAGAGCCGCGGTACAGGCAAACGTATCGTCCATACTTTTTGCCAATCGTGTGCCGGAAAGTGGTGACGCATTAAATCTATATATTTGAAAAGCCAGAAAAATTCTCTATAAGGCGATCATATTTAAAAAGTGTACACGGCTTTCGGGTACATAGTAATATGCCTCAGACCAGGCCATGGGACTGTTGTTTTTATAGAGCTGCGGTACAGGGAAACGTATCGTTTATAATTTTTCTGACCGTGTTTCGGAAGGTGGCGACGCATTAGGTCTATTTATTCGGAAAGCCAAAAATTTTCTCTATAAGCCGATCATAGTTCAGAAGTGTACACGGCTTTCGGGTACATAGTAATATGCTTCAGACCAGGCCAGGAGACAGTTATATTGTAGAGCCACGGTACAGGCAAACGTGCGTTTTATAATTTTTCCGACCGTTTTCCGGAAGGTGGTGACGCTTTAAACCTATATATTTGGAAAGCCAGAAAAATTCTCAATAAGTCGTTCATAGTTCAAAAGTGTTCACGGTTTTGGGGTACATAGTAATATGCCTAAGACCAGGCCAGGGGATAGTTTTATTGTAGAGCCAGGTACAGGCAAACGTACCATTTATAATTTTTCCGACCGTGTTCCGGAAAGTGGCGACGCATTAAACTTATATATTTGGAAAGCCAAAAATTTTCTCTATAAGCCGATCATAGTTCAGAAGTGTACACGGCTTTCGGGTACATAGTAATATGCTTCAGACCAGGCCAGGAGACAGTTATATTGTAGAGCCGCGGTTTAGGCAAACGTGCTTTTTATAATTTTTCCGACCGTGTTCCGGAAGGTGGTGACGCTTTAAACCTATATATTTGGAAAGCCAGAAAAATTCTCAATAAGTCGTTCATAGTTCAAAAGTGTTTACGGTTTTGGGGGTACATAGTAATATGCCTAAGACCAGGCCAGGGGACAGTTTTATTGTAGAGCCAGGTACAGGCAAACGTACCATTTATAATTTTTCCGACCGTGTTCCGGAAGGTGGCGACGCATTAAACCAATATATTTGGAAAGCCAGAAAAATTCTCCATAATTCGTTCATAGTTCAGAAGTGTACACGGCTTTCGAGGACTTAGTAATATGCGTCAGACCAGGCCAGGGGACCGTTTTTTAGTAGATCCGCGGGTCAGGCAAACGTATCGTCCATACTTTTTGCCGATTTTGTGCCGGAAAGTGGCGACGCATTAAACCTATATATTTGGAAAGCCAGAAAAATTCTCTATAAGACGATCATATTTAAAAAGTGTACACGGCTTTCGGGTACATAGTAATATGCCTCAGACCAGGCCATGGGACTGTTGTTTTTATAGAGCTGCGGTACAGGGAAACGTATCGTTTATAATTTTTCTGACCGTGTTTCGGAAAGTGGCGTTGCATTAGGCCTATTTATTCGGAAAGCCAAAAATTTTCTCTATAAGCCGATTATAGTTCAGAAGTGTACACGGCTTTCGGGTACATAGTAATATGCTTCAGACCAGGCAAGGGGACCGTTTTTTTGTAGAGCCGTGGTACAGGCAAACATGCCATTTATAAATTTTCCGACCGTGTTCCGGAAGGTGGCGACGCATCAAACCTATATATTTGGAAAGGCAGAAAAATTCTCCATAAGTCGTTCATAGTTCAAAAGTGTACAAGGCTTTCTGGTACATAGTAATATGCCTCAGACCAGGCCAGGGGACAGTTATATTGTAGAGCCGAGGTCCAGGCAAACGTGCCATTTATAAATTTTCCGACCGTGTTCCGGAAGGTGGCGACGCATCAAACCTATATATTTGGAAAGGCAGAAAAATTCTCCACAAGTCGATCATGGTTAAAAAGTGTACACGGCTTTCGGGTACATAGTAGTATGCCTTAGACCAGGCCAGGGGACCGTTTTTTTTTGTAGAGCCGCGGTACAGGCAAACGTATCGTCCATACTTTTTGCCAATCGTGTGCCGGAAAGTGGCGACGCATTAAATCTATATATTTGGAAAGCCAGAAAAATTCTCTATAAGGCGATCATATTTAAAAAGTGTACACGGCTTTCGGGTACATAGTAATATGCCTCAGACCAGGCCATGGGACTGTTGTTTTTATAGAGCTGCGGTACAGGGAAACGTATCGTTTATAATTTTTCTGACCGTGTTTCGGAAAGTGGCGTTGCATTAGGCCTATTTATTCGGAAAGCCAAAAATTTTCTCTAGGTATAATCAGGCAAACGTGCCATTTATAATTTTTTCCGACCGTGTTCCGGAAGGTGGCGACGCATCAAACCTATATATTTTGAAAGCAAGGAAAATTCTTTATAAGTCGATCATAGTTCAAAAGTGTACACGGTTTTCGGTGACATAGTAATATGCGTCAGACCAGGCCAGGGGACCGTTTTTTTTGTAGAGCCTATTGTACAGGGAAACATATTGTTTATAATTTTTCTGATCGTGTGCCGGAAAGTGGCGACGCATTAAACCAATATATTTGGAAAGCCAGAAAAATTCTCTATAAGTCGATCATAGTTCAAAAGTGTTCACGGTTTTGGGGTACATAGTAATATGCTTCGGACCAGGCAACTGGCCCGCATTTTTGTAGAGCCGCGGTACAGGCAAACGTATCGTTTATCATTTTTCCGACGGTGTTCCGGAAGGTGGCGACACATCAAACCTATATATTCGGAAATCCAGGAAAATTCTCCATAAGTCGTTCATAGTTCAAAAGTGTTCACGGCTTTCGGGTACATAGTAGAATGCCTCAGACCAGGCCAGGGGACCGTTTTTTTTGTAGAGCCGCGGTGCAGGAAAACGTATCGTTTATCATTTTTCCGACCGTGTTCTGGAAGGTGGCGACACATTAAACCTATATATTTTGAAAGCAAGGAAAATTCTTTATAAGTCGATCATAGTTCAAAAGTGTACACGGCTTTCGGGTTCATTGTAATATCCCTCAGACCAGGCCAGGGGACCGTTTTTTGTAGATCCGTGGTACAGGGAAACGTATCGTTTATAATTTTTCTGACCGTGTTTCGGAAGGTGGCGACGCATTAGGCCTATTTATTCGGAAAGCCAAAAATTTTCTCTATAAGCCGATCATAGTTCAGAAGTGTACACGGCTTTCGGGTACATAGTAATATGCTTCAGACCAGGCCAGGAGACAGTTATATTGTAGAGCCGCGGATCAGGCAAACGTATCGTCCATACTTTTTGCCGATTTTGTGCCGGAAAGTGGCGACGCATTAAACCTATATATCTGGAAAGCCAGAAAAATTCTCTATAAGGCGATCATATTTCAAAAGTGTACACGGCTTTCGGGTACATAGTAATATGCCTCAGACCAGGCCATGGGACTGTTGTTTTTATAGAGCTGTGGTACAGGGAAACGTATCGTTTATAATTTTTCTGACCGTGTTTCGGAAGGTGGCGACGCATTAGGCCTATTTATTCGGAAAGCCAAAAATTTTCTCTATAAGCCGATCATAGTTCAGAAGTGTACACGGCTTTCGGGTACATAGTAATATGCTTCAGACCAGGCCAGGAGACAGTTATATTGTAGAGCCGCGGTACAGGCAAACGTGCTTTTTATAATTTTTCCGACCGTGTTCCGGAAGGTGGTGACGCTTTAAACCTATATATTTGGAAAGCCAGAAAAATTCTCAATAAGTCGTTCATAGTTCAAAAGTGTTCACGGTTTTGGGGTACATAGTAATATGCCTAAGACCAGGCCAGGGGACAGTTTTATTGTAGAGCCAGGTACAGGCAAACGTACCATTTATAATTTTTCCGACCGTGTTCCGGAAGGTGGCGACGCATTGAACCAATATATTTGGAAAGCCAGAAAAATTCTCCATAATTCGTTCATAGTTCAGAAGTGTACACGGCTTTCGAGGACTTAGTAATATGCGTCAGACCAGGCCAGGGGACCGTTTTTTAGTAGATCCGCGGGTCAGGCAAACGTATCGTCCATACTTTTTGCCGATTTTGTGCCGGAAAGTGGCGACGCATTAAACCTATATATTTGGAAAACCAGAAAAATTCTCTATAAGACGATCATATTTAAAAAGTGTACACGGCTTTCGGGTACATAGTAATATGCCTCAGACCAGGCCATGGGACTGTTGTTTTAATAGAGCTGCGGTACAGGGAAACGTATCGTTTATAATTTTTCTGACCGTGTTTCGGAAAGTGGCGTTGCATTAGGCCTATTTATTCGGAAAGCCAAAAATTTTCTCTATAAGCCGATCATAGTTCAGAAGTGTACACGGCTTTCGAGGACTTGGTAATATGCGTCAGACCAGGCCAGGGGACCGTTTTTTCGTAGATCCGCGGATCAGGCAAACGTATCGTCCATACTTTTTGCCGATCGTGTTCTGGAAGGTGGCGACACATTAAACATATATATTTGGTAAGCTTATAAAATTCCCCATAAGTAGTTCATAGTTAAAAAGTGTACACGGCTTTCGAGGACTTAGTAATATGCGTCAGACCAGGCAAGGGGACCGTTTTTTTGTAGAGCCGTGGTACAGGCAAACGTGCCATTTATAATTTTTCCGACCGTGTTCCGGAAGGTGGCGACGCATCAAACCTATATATTTTGAAAGCAAGGAAAATTCTTTATAAGTCGATCATAGTTCAAAAGTGTACACGGTTTTCGGGTACATAGTAATATGCCTCAGTCCAGGCCAGGGGTCCATTTTTTTGTAGAGCCGTGGGCAGGCAAACGTATCGTCCATACTTTTTGCCGATCGTGTGCCGGAAAGTGGCGACACATTAAACATATATATTCGGAAAGCTAAGAAAATTCTCCATAAGTCGTTCATAGTTTCAAAGTGTGCACGGCTTTCGGTGACATAGTAATATGCGTCAGACCAGGCCAGGGGACCGTTTTTTTGTAGAGCCTATTGTACAGGGAAACATATTGTTTATAATTTTTCTGATCGTGTGCCGGAAAGTGGTGACGCATTAAACCAATATATTTGGAAAGCCAGAAAAATTCTCTATAAGTCGATCATAGTTCAAAAGTGTTCACGGTTTTGGGGTACATAGTAATATGCTTCGGACCAGGCAACTGGCCCGCATTTTTGTAGAGCCGCGGTACAGGCAAACGTATCGTTTATCATTTTTCCGACGGTGTTCCGGAAGGTGGCGACACATCAAACCTATATATTCGGAAATCCAGGAAAATTCTCCATAAGTCGTTCATAGTTCAAAAGTGTTCACGGCTTTCGGGTACATAGTAGAATGCCTCAGACCAGGCCAGGGGACCGTTTTTTTGTAGAGCCGCGGTGCAGGAAAACGTATCGTTTATCATTTTTCCGACCGTGTTCTGGAAGGTGGCGACACATTAAACCTATATATTTTGAAAGCAAGGAAAATTCTTTATAAGTCGATCATAGTTCAAAAGTGTACACGGCTTTCGGGTTCATTGTAATATCCCTCAGACCAGGCCAGGGGACCGTTTTTTGTAGATCCGTGGTACAGGGAAACATATCGTTTATAATTTTTCTGACCGTGTTTCGGAAGGTGGCGACGCATTAGGCCTATTTATTCGGAAAGCCAAAAATTTTCTCTATAAGCCGATCATAGTTCAGAAGTGTACACGACTTTCGAGGACTTGGTAATATGCGTCAGACCAGGCCAGGGGACCGTTTTTTCGTAGATCCGCGGATCAGGCAAACGTATCGTCCATACTTTTTGCCGATTTTGTGCCGGAAAGTGGCGACGCATTAAACCTATATATCTGGAAAGCCAGAAAAATTCTCTATAAGGCGATCATATTTCAAAAGTGTACACGGCTTTCGGGTACATAGTAATATGCCTCAGACCAGGCC
This sequence comes from Metopolophium dirhodum, assembly GCF_019925205.1. Classification (NCBI taxonomy): domain Eukaryota; kingdom Metazoa; phylum Arthropoda; class Insecta; order Hemiptera; family Aphididae; genus Metopolophium; species Metopolophium dirhodum. Next base: position 151,231,354 of record NC_083560.1, read on the forward strand.
ATGGGACTGTTGTTTTTATAGAGCTGTGGTACAGGGAAACGTATCGTTTATAATTTTTCTGACCGTGTTTCGGAAGGTGGCGACGCATTAGGCCTATTTATTCGGAAAGCCAAAAATTTTCTCTATAAGCCGATCATAGTTCAGAAGTGTACACGGCTTTCGGGTACATAGTAATATGCTTCAGACCAGGCCAGGAGACAGTTATATTGTAGAGCCGCGGTACAGGCAAACGTGCTTTTTATAATTTTTCCGACCGTGTTCCGGAAGGTGGTGACGCTTTAAACCTATATATTTGGAAAGCCAGAAAAATTCTCAATAAGTCGTTCATAGTTCAAAAGTGTTCACGGTTTTGGGGTACATAGTAATATGCCTAAGACCAGGCCAGGGGACAGTTTTATTGTAGAGCCAGGTACAGGCAAACGTACCATTTATAATTTTTCCGACCGTGTTCCGGAAGGTGGCGACGCATTGAACCAATATATTTGGAAAGCCAGAAAAATTCTCCATAATTCGTTCATAGTTCAGAAGTGTACACGGCTTTCGAGGACTTAGTAATATGCGTCAGACCAGGCCAGGGGACCGTTTTTTAGTAGATCCGCGGGTCAGGCAAACGTATCGTCCATACTTTTTGCCGATTTTGTGCCGGAAAGTGGCGACGCATTAAACCTATATATTTGGAAAACCAGAAAAATTCTCTATAAGACGATCATATTTAAAAAGTGTACACGGCTTTCGGGTACATAGTAATATGCCTCAGACCAGGCCATGGGACTGTTGTTTTTATAGAGCTGCGGTACAGGGAAACGTATCGTTTATAATTTTTCTGACCGTGTTTCGGAAAGTGGCGTTGCATTAGGCCTATTTATTCGGAAAGCCAAAAATTTTCTCTATAAGCCGATCATAGTTCAGAAGTGTACACGGCTTTCGAGGACTTGGTAATATGCGTCAGACCAGGCCAGGGGACCGTTTTTTCGTAGATCCGCGGATCAGGCAAACGTATCGTCCATACTTTTTGCCGATCGTGTTCTGGAAGGTGGCGACACATTAAACATATATATTTGGTAAGCTTATAAAATTCCCCATAAGTAGTTCATAGTTAAAAAGTGTACACGGCTTTTGAGGACTTAGTAATATGCGTCAGACCAGGCAAGGGGACCGTTTTTTTGTAGAGCCGTGGTACAGGCAAACGTGCCATTTATAATTTTTCCGACCGTGTTCCGGAAGGTGGCGACGCATCAAACCTATATATTTGGAAAGGCAGAGAAGTTCTCCACAAGTCGATCATGGTTAAAAAGTGTACACGGCTTTCGGGTACATAGTAATATGCCTCAGACCAGGCCAGGGGACCGTTTTTTTTGTGGATCCACGGGTAGGCAAAACGTATCGTCCATACTTTTTGCCGATCGTGTGCCGGAAAGTGGCGATGCATTAAACCTATATATTTTGAAAGCAAGGAAAATTCTTTATAAGTCGATCATAGTTCAAAAGTGTACACGGTTTTCGGGTACATAGTAATATGCCTCAGTCCAGGCCAGGGGTCCATTTTTTTGTAGAGCTGAGGATCAGGCAAACGTATCGTCCATACTTTTTGCCGATCGTGTGCCGGAAAGTGGCGACGCATTAAACCTATATATTTGGAAAGCCAGAAAAATTCTCTATAAGACGATCATATTTAAAAAGTGTACACGGCTTTCGGGTACATAGTAATATGCCTCAGACCAGGCCATGGGACTGTTGCTTTTATAGAGCTGCGGTACAGGGAAACGTATCGTTTATAATTTTTCCGACCGTGTTCTGGAAGGTGGCGACACATTAAACATATATATTTGGTAAGCTTATAAAATTCCCCATAAGTAGTTCATAGTTAAAAAGTGTACACGGCTTTCGAGGACTTAGTAATATGCGTCAGACCAGGCAAGGGGACCGTTTTTTTGTAGAGCCGAGGTACAGGCAAACGTGCCAATTATACTTTTTGCTGATCGTGTGCCGGAAAGTGGCGACGCATTAAACCTATATATTTGGAAAGCCAGAAAAATTCTCTATAAGTCGATCATAGTTCAAAAGTGTTCACGGTTTTGGGGTACATAGTAATATGCTTCGGACCAGGCAAGGGGCCCGAATTTTTGTAGAGCCGCGGTACAGGCAAACGTATCGTTTATCATTTTTCCGACGGTATTCCGGAAGGTGGCGACACATAAAACCTATATATTCGGAAATCCAGGAAAATTCTCCATAAGTCGTTCATAGTTCAAAAGTGTTCACGGCTTTCGAGGACTTAGTAATATGCGTCAGACCAGGCCAGGGGACCGTTTTTTAGTAGATCCGCGGGTCAGGCAAACGTATCGTCCATACTTTTTGCCGATTTTGTGCCGGAAAGTGGCGACGCATTAAACCTATATATTTGGAAAACCAGAAAAATTCTCTATAAGACGATCATATTTAAAAAGTGTACACGGCTTTCGGGTACATAGTAATATGCCTCAGACCAGGCCATGGGACTGTTGTTTTTATAGAGCTGCGGTACAGGGAAACGTATCGTTTATAATTTTTCTGACCGTGTTTCGGAAAGTGGCGTTGCATTAGGCCTATTTATTCGGAAAGCCAAAAATTTTCTCTATAAGCCGATCATAGTTCAGAAGTGTACACGGCTTTCGAGGACTTGGTAATATGCGTCAGACCAGGCCAGGGGACCGTTTTTTCGTAGATCCGCGGATCAGGCAAACGTATCGTCCATACTTTTTGCCGATCGTGTTCTGGAAGATGGCGACACATTAAACATATATATTTGGTAAGCTTATAAAATTCCCCATAAGTAGTTCATAGTTAAAAAGTGTACACGGCTTTTGAGGACTTAGTAATATGCGTCAGACCAGGCAAGGGGACCGTTTTTTTGTAGAGCCGTGGTACAGGCAAACGTGCCATTTATAATTTTTCCGACCGTGTTCCGGAAGGTGGCGACGCATCAAACCTATATATTTGGAAAGGCAGAGAAGTTCTCCACAAGTCGATCATGGTTAAAAAGTGTACACGGCTTTCGGGTACATAGTAATATGCCTCAGACCAGGCCAGGGGACCGTTTTTTTTGTGGATCCACGGGTAGGCAAAACGTATCGTCCATACTTTTTGCCGATCGTGTGCCGGAAAGTGGCGATGCATTAAACCTATATATTTTGAAAGCAAGGAAAATTCTTTATAAGTCGATCATAGTTCAAAAGTGTACACGGTTTTCGGGTACATAGTAATATGCCTCAGTCCAGGCCAGGGGTCCATTTTTTTGTAGAGCTGAGGATCAGGCAAACGTATCGTCCATACTTTTTGCCGATCGTGTGCCGGAAAGTGGCGACGCATTAAACCTATATATTTGGAAAGCCAGAAAAATTCTCTATAAGACGATCATATTTAAAAAGTGTACACGGCTTTCGGGTACATAGTAATATGCCTCAGACCAGGCCATGGGACTGTTGCTTTTATAGAGCTGCGGTACAGGGAAACGTATCGTTTATAATTTTTCCGACCGTGTTCTGGAAGGTGGCGACACATTAAACATATATATTTGGTAAGCTTATAAAATTCCCCATAAGTAGTTCATAGTTAAAAAGTGTACACGGCTTTCGAGGACTTAGTAATATGCGTCAGACCAGGCAAGGGGACCGTTTTTTTGTAGAGCCGAGGTACAGGCAAACGTGCCAATTATACTTTTTGCTGATCGTGTGCCGGAAAGTGGCGACGCATTAAACCTATATATTTGGAAAGCCAGAAAAATTCTCTATAAGTCGATCATAGTTCAAAAGTGTTCACGGTTTTGGGGTACATAGTAATATGCTTCGGACCAGGCAAGGGGCCCGAATTTTTGTAGAGCCGCGGTACAGGCAAACGTATCGTTTATCATTTTTCCGACGGTATTCCGGAAGGTGGCGACACATAAAACCTATATATTCGGAAATCCAGGAAAATTCTCCATAAGTCGTTCATAGTTCAAAAGTGTTCACGGCTTTCGGGTACATTGTAGAATGCCTCAGACCAGGCCAGGGGACCTTTTTTTGTAGAGCCGCGGTGCAGGAAAACGTATCGTTTATCATTTTTCCGACCGTGTTCTGGAAGGTGGCGACGCATTAGACCTATTTATTCGGAAAGCCAAAAATTTTCTCTATAAGCCGATCATAGTTCAGAAGTGTACACGGCTTTCGGGTACATAGTAATATGCTTCAGACCAGGCCAGGAGACAGTTATATTGTAGAGCCGCGGTACAGGCAAACGTGCTTATTATAATTTTTCCGACCGTGTTCCGGAAGGTGGTGACGCTTTAAACCTATATATTTGGAAAGCCAGAAAAATTCTCAATAAGTCGTTCATAGTTCAAAAGTGTTCACGGTTTTGGGGTACATAGTAATATGCCTAAGACCAGGCCAGGGGACAGTTTTATTGTAGAGCCAGGTACAGGCAAACGTACCATTTATAATTTTTCCGACCGTGTTCCGGAAGGTGGCGACGCATTAAACCAATATATTTGGAAAGCCAGAAAAATTCTCCATAATTCGTTAATAGTTCAGAAGTGTACACGGCTTTCGAGGACTTAGTAATATGCGTCAGACCAGGCCAGGGAACCGTTTTTTAGTAGATCCGCGGGTCAGGCAAACGTATCGTCCCTACTTTTTGCCGATTTTGTGCCGGAAAGTGGCGACGCATTAAACCTATATATTTGGAAAGCCAGAAAAATTCTCTATAAGACGATCATATTTAAAAAGTGTACACGGCTTTCGGGTACATAGTAATATGCCTCAGACCAGGCCATGGGACTGTTGTTTTTATAGAGCTGCGGTACAGGGAAACGTATCGTTTATAATTTTTCTGACCGTGTTCCGGAAGGTGGCGACGCATAAACCTATATATTTAGAAAGCCAGAGAAATTCTCCATAAGTCGTTCATAGTTAAAAAGTGTACACGGTTTTCGGGTACATAGTAATATGCCTCAGACCAGGCCAGGGGACAGTTATATTGTAGAGCCGAGGTACAGGCAAACGTGCCATTTATAAATTTTCCGACTGTGTTCCGGAAGGTGGCGACGCATCAAACCTATATATTTGGAAAGGCAGAAAAATTCTCCACAAGTCGATCATGGTTAAAAAGTGTACACGGCTTTCGGGTACATAGTAGTATGCCTTAGACCAGGCCAGGGGACCGTTTTTTTTGTAGAGCCGCGGTACAGGCAAACGTATCGTCCATACTTTTTGCCAATCGTGTGCCGGAAAGTGGCGACGCATTAAATCTATATATTTGGAAAGCCAGAAAAATTCTCTATAAGGCGATCATATTTAAAAAGTGTACACGGCTTTCAGGTACATAGTAATATGCCTCAGACCAGGCCATGGGACTGTTGTTTTTATAGAGCTGTGGTACAGGGAAACGTATCGTTTATAATTTTTCTGACCGTGTTTCGGAAGGTGGCGACGCATTATGCCTATTTATTCGGAAAGCCAAAAATTTTCTCTATAAGTCGTTCATAGTTCAAAAGTGTTCACGGTTTTGGGGTACATAGTAATATGCCTAAGACCAGGCCATGGGACTGTTGCTTTTATAGAGCTGTGGTACAGGGAAACGTATCGTTTATAATTTTTCTGACCGTGTTTCGGAAAGTGGCGTTGCATTAGGCCTATTTATTCGGAAAGCCAAAAATATTCTCTATAAGCCGATCATAGTTCAGAAGTGTACACGGCTTTCGAGGACTTGGTAATATGCGTCAGACCAGGCCAGGGGACCGTTTTTTCGTAGATCCGCAGATCAGGCAAACGTATCGTCCATACTTTTTGCCGATCGTGTGCCGGAAAGTGGCGACGCATTAAACCTATATATTTGGAAAGCCAGAAAAATTCTCCATAATTCGTTCATAGGTCAAAAGTGTTCAAGGCTTTCGGATACATAGTAATATGCCTCGGACCAGGCCAGGGGACCGTTTTTTTGTAGAGCCGTGGTACAGGAAAACGTATCGTTTATCATTGTTCCGACCGTGTTCTGGAAGGTTGTGACACATTAAACATATATATTTGGTAAGCTTATAAAATTCCCCATAAGTAGTTCATAGTTAAAAAGTGTACACGGCTTTCGAGGACTTAGTAATATGCGTCAGACCAGGCAAGGGGACCGTTTTTTTGTAGAGCCGTAGTACAGGCAAACGTGCCATTTATAATTTTTCCGCCCGTGTTCCGGAAGGTGGCGACGCATCAAACCTATATATTTGGAAAGGCAGAAAAGTTCTCCACAAGTCGATCATGGTTAAAAAGTGTACACGGCTTTCGGGTACATAGTAGTATGCCTCAGACCAGGCCAGGGGACCGTTTTTTTTGTGGATCCGCGGGTAGGCAAAACGTATCGTCCATACTTTTTGCCGATCGTGTGCCGGAAAGTGGCGATGCATTAAACCTATATATTTTGAAAGCAAGGAAAATTCTTTATAAGTCGATCATAGTTCAAAAGTGTACACGGTTTTCGGGTACATAGTAATATGCCTCAGTCCAGGCCAGGGGTCCATTTTTTTGTAGAGCCGTGGGCAGGCAAACGTATCGTCCATACTTTTTGCCGATCGTGTGCCGGAAAGTGGCAACACATTAAACATATATATTCGGAAAGCTAAGAAAATTCTCCATAAGTCGTTTATAGTTCAGAAGTGTACACGGCTTTCGAGGACTTAATAATATGCGTCAGACCAGGCCAGGGGACCGTTTTTTCGTAGATCTGCAGGTCAAGCAAACGTATCGTCCATACTTTTTGCCGATCGTGTAACGGAAAGTGGCGATGCATTAAACCTATATATTTTGAAAGCAAGGAAAATTCTTTATAAGTCGATCATAGTTCAAAAGTGTACACGGCTTTCGGGTTCATAGTAATATCCCTCAGACCAGGCCAGGGGACCGTTTTTTGTAGATCCGTGGTACAGGGAAACATATCGTTTATAATTTTTCTGACCGTGTTTCGGAAGGCGCCGATCTATTAGGCCTATTTATTCGGAAAGCCAGAAATTTTCTCTATAAGCCGATCATAGTTCAATAGTGTACATGGCTTTCGGGTACATAGTAATATGCGTCAGATCAGGCCAGGGGACCGTTTTTTTGTAGAGCCAAGGTACAGGCAAACGTGCCATTTATAATTTTTCCGACTGTCTTCCGGAAGGTGGCGACGCATTAAACCTATATATTTTGAAAGCAAGGAAAATTCTTTATAAGTCGATCATAGTTCAAAAGTGTACATGGTTTTCGGGTACATAGTAATATCCCTCGGACCAGGCCAGGGGACCGTTTTTTTGTAGAGTCGTGGGCAGGCAAACGTATTGTCCATACTTTTTGCCGATCGTGTGCCGGAAAGTGGCGACGCATTAAACCTATATATTTTGAAAGCAAGGAAAATTCTCCATAAGTCGTTCATAGTTCAAAAGTGTTCACGGCTTTCAGGTACATAGTAATATCCCTCGGACCAGGCCAGGGGACCGTTTTTTTGTAGAGCCGCGGTACAGGCAAACGTATCGTTTATCATTTTTCCGACCATGTTCCGGAATGTGGCGACGCATTAAACCTATATATTCAGAAAGCTAGGAAAATTCTCCATAAGTCGTTCATAGTTTCAAAGTGTGCACGGCTTTCGGTGACATAGTAATATGCGTCAGACCAGGCCAGGGGACCGTTTTTTTGTAGAGCCTATTGTACAGGGAAACATATCGTTTATAATTTTTCTGGCCGTGTTCCGGAAGGTGGCGGCCTATTAGGCCTATTTATTCGGAAAGCCAGAAATTTTCTCTATAAGCCGATCATAAATCAATAGTGTACAAAGCTTTCGGTGGCATAGTAATATGAGTCAGACCAGGCCAGGGGACCGTTTTTTCGTAGATCCGCATGTCAAGCATACGTATTGTACATACTTTTTGCCGATCATGTGCCGGAAAGTGGCGACGCATTATACCTGTATATTTGGAAAGCCAGAAAAATTCTCTATAAGCCGTTCATTTTCAAAAGTGTTCACGGTTTTCGGGTACATAGTAATATGCCTCGGACCAGGCCAGGGGACCGTTCTTTTGTAGAGCCGCGGTACAGGCAAACGTATCGTTTATAATTTTTCCGACCGTGTTCCGGAAGGTGGCAACACATTAAACATATATATTCGGAAAGCTGAGAAAATTTTCCATAAGTCGTTCATAGTTCAGAAGTGTACACGGCTTTCGAGGACTTAGTAATATGCGTCAGACCAGGCCAGGGGACCGTTTTTTCGTAGATCCGCTGTTCAGGCAAACGTATCGTCCATACTTTTTGCTGATCGTGTGCCGGAAAGTGGCGACGCATTAAACCTATATATTTGGAAAGCCAGAAAAATTCTCTATAAGTCGATCATAGTTCAAAAGTGTTCACGGTTTTGGGGTACATAGTAATATGTTTCGGACCAGGCAAGGGGCCCGCATTTTTGTAGAGCCGCGGTACAGGCAAACGTATCGTTTATCATTTTTCCGACGGTGTTCCGGAAGGATGAGACACATTAAACATATATATTCGGAAAGCTAAGAAAATTCTCCATAAGTCGTTTATAGTTCAGAAGTGTACAAGGCTTTCGGGTACATAGTAATATGCCTCAGACCAGGCCAGGGGACAGTTATATTGTAGAGCCGAGGTACAGGCAAACGTGCCATTTATAAATTTTCCAACCGTGTTCCGGAAGGTGGCGACGCATCAAACCTATATATTTGGAAATGCAGAATAATTCTCCACAAGTCGATCATGGTTAAAAAGTGTACACGGCTTTCGGGTACATAGTAGTATGCCTTAGACCAGGCCAGGGGACCGTTTTTTTTGTAGAGCCGCGGTACAGGCAAACGTATCGTCCATACTTTTTGCCAATCGTGTGCCGGAAAGTGGCGACGCATTAAATCTATATATTTGGAAAGCCAGAAAAATTCTCTATAAGGCGATCATATTTAAAAAGTGTACACGGCTTTCAGGTACATAGTAATATGCCTCAGACCAGGCCATGGGACTGTTGTTTTTATAGAGCTGTGGTACAGGGAAACGTATCGTTTATAATTTTTCTGACCGTGTTTCGGAAGGTGGCGACGCATTATGCCTATTTATTCGGAAAGCCAAAAATTTTCTCTATAAGTCGTTCATAGTTCAAAAGTGTTCACGGTTTTGGGGTACATAGTAATATGCCTAAGACCAGGCCATGGGACTGTTGCTTTTATAGAGCTGTGGTACAGGGAAACGTATCGTTTATAATTTTTCTGACCGTGTTTCGGAAAGTGGCGTTGCATTAGGCCTATTTATTCGGAAAGCCAAAAATATTCTCTATAAGCCGATCATAGTTCAGAAGTGTACACGGCTTTCGAGGACTTGGTAATATGCGTCAGACCAGGCCAGGGGACCGTTTTTTCGTAGATCCGCAGATCAGGCAAACGTATCGTCCATACTTTTTGCCGATCGTGTGCCGGAAAGTGGCGACGCATTAAACCTATATATTTGGAAAGCCAGAAAAATTCTCCATAATTCGTTCATAGGTCAAAAGTGTTCAAGGCTTTCGGATACATAGTAATATGCCTCGGACCAGGCCAGGGGACCGTTTTTTTGTAGAGCCGTGGTACAGGAAAACGTATCGTTTATCATTGTTCCGACCGTGTTCTGGAAGGTTGTGACACATTAAACATATATATTTGGTAAGCTTATAAAATTCCCCATAAGTAGTTCATAGTTAAAAAGTGTACACGGCTTTCGAGGACTTAGTAATATGCGTCAGACCAGGCAAGGGGACCGTTTTTTTGTAGAGCTGTAGTACAGGCAAACGTGCCATTTATAATTTTTCCGACCGTGTTCCGGAAGGTGGCGACGCATCAAACCTATATATTTGGAAAGGCAGAAAAGTTCTCCACAAGTCGATCATGGTTAAAAAGTGTACACGGCTTTCGGGTACATAGTAGTATGCCTCAGACCAGGCCAGGGGACCGTTTTTTTTTGTGGATCCGCGGGTAGGCAAAACGTATCGTCCATACTTTTTGCCGATCGTGTGCCGGAAAGTGGCGATGCATTAAACCTATATATTTTGAAAGCAAGGAAAATTCTTTATAAGTCGATCATAGTTCAAAAGTGTACACGGTTTTCGGGTACATAGTAATATGCCTCAGTCCAGGCCAGGGGTCCATTTTTTTGTAGAGCCGTGGGCAGGCAAACGTATCGTCCATACTTTTTGCCGATCGTGTGCCGGAAAGTGGCGACACATTAAACATATATATTCGGAAAGCTAAGAAAATTCTCCATAAGTCGTTTATAGTTCAGAAGTGTACACGGCTTTCGAGGACTTAATAATATGCGTCAGACCAGGCCAGGGGACCGTTTTTTCGTAGATCTGCAGGTCAAGCAAACGTATCGTCCATACTTTTTGCCGATCGTGTAACGGAAAGTGGCGATGCATTAAACCTATATATTTTGAAAGCAAGGAAAATTCTTTATAAGTCGATCATAGTTCAAAAGTGTACACGGCTTTCGGGTTCATAGTAATATCCCTCAGACCAGGCCAGGGGACCGTTTTTTGTAGATCCGTGGTACAGGGAAACATATCGTTTATAATTTTTCTGACCGTGTTTCGGAAGGCGCCGATCTATTAGGCCTATTTATTCGGAAAGCCAGAAATTTTCTCTATAAGCCGATCATAGTTCAATAGTGTACATGGCTTTCGGGTACATAGTAATATGCGTCAGATCAGGCCAGGGGACCGTTTTTTTGTAGAGCCAAGGTACAGGCAAACGTGCCATTTATAATTTTTCCGACTGTCTTCCGGAAGGTGGCGACGCATTAAACCTATATATTTTGAAAGCAAGGAAAATTCTTTATAAGTCGATCATAGTTCAAAAGTGTACATGGTTTTCGGGTACATAGTAATATCCCTCGGACCAGGCCAGGGGACCGTTTTTTTGTAGAGTCGTGGGCAGGCAAACGTATTGTCCATACTTTTTGCCGATCGTGTGCCGGAAAGTGGCGACGCATTAAACCTATATATTTTGAAAGCAAGGAAAATTCTCCATAAGTCGTTCATAGTTCAAAAGTGTTCACGGCTTTCAGGTACATAGTAATATCCCTCGGACCAGGCCAGGGGACCGTTTTTTTGTAGAGCCGCGGTACAGGCAAACGTATCGTTTATCATTTTTCCGATCATGTTCCGGAATGTGGCGACGCATTAAACCTATATATTCAGAAAGCTAGGAAAATTCTCCATAAGTCGTTCATAGTTTCAAAGTGTGCACGGCTTTCGGTGACATAGTCATATGCGTCAGACCAGGCCAGGGGACCGTTTTTTTGTAGAGCCTATTGTACAGGGAAACATATCGTTTATAATTTTTCTGGCCGTGTTCCGGAAGGTGGCGGCCTATTAGGCCTATTTATTCGGAAAGCCAGAAATTTTCTCTATAAGCCGATCATAAATCAATAGTGTACAAAGCTTTCGGTGGCATAGTAATATGAGTCAGACCAGGCCAGGGGACCGTTTTTTCGTAGATCCGCATGTCAAGCATACGTATTGTCCATACTTTTTGCCGATCATGTGCCGGAAAGTGGCGACGCATTATACCTGTATATTTGGAAAGCCAGAAAAATTCTCTATAAGCCGTTCATTTTCAAAAGTGTTCACGGTTTTCGGGTACATAGTAATATGCCTCGGACCAGGCCAGGGGACCGTTCTTTTGTAGAGCCGAGGTACAGGCAAACGTATCGTTTATAATTTTTCCGACCGTGTTCCGGAAGGTGGCAACACATTAAACATATATATTCGGAAAGCTGAGAAAATTTTCCATAAGTCGTTCATAGTTCAGAAGTGTACACGGCTTTCGAGGACTTAGTAATATGCGTCAGACCAGGCCAGGGGACCGTTTTTTCGTAGATCCGCTGTTCAGGCAAACGTATCGTCCATACTTTTTGCTGATCGTGTGCCGGAAAGTGGCGACGCATTAAACCTATATATTTGGAAAGCCAGAAAAATTCTCTATAAGTCGATCATAGTTCAAAAGTGTTCACGGTTTTGGGGTACATAGTAATATGTTTCGGACCAGGCAAGGGGCCCGCATTTTTGTAGAGCCGCGGTACAGGCAAACGTATCGTTTATCATTTTTCCGACGGTGTTCTGGAAGGTGGCGACATATTAAACATATATATTCGGAAAGCTAAGAAAATTCTCCATAAGTCGTTTATAGTTCAGAAGTGTACAAGGCTTTCGGGTACATAGTAATATGCCTCAGACCAGGCCAGGGGACAGTTATATTGTAGAGCCGAGGTACAGGCAAACGTGCCATTTATAAATTTTCCAACCGTGTTCCGGAAGGTGGCGACGCATCAAACCTATATATTTGGAAAGGCAGAATAATTCTCCACAAGTCGATCATGGTTAAAAAGTGTACACGGCTTTCGGGTACATAGTAGTATGCCTTAGACCAGGCCAGGGGACCGTTTTTTTTTGTAGAGCCGCGGTACAGGCAAACGTATCGTCCATACTTTTTGCCAATCGTGTGCCGGAAAGTGGCGACGCATTAAATCTATATATTTGGAAAGCCAGAAAAATTCTCTATAAGGCGATCATATTTAAAAAGTGTACACGGCTTTCGAGGACTTGGTAATATGCGTCAGACCAGGCCAGGGGACCGTTTTTTCGTAGATCCGCGGGTCAGGCAAACGTATCGTCCATACTTTTTGCCGATTTTGTGCCGGAAAGTGGCGACGCATTAAATCTATATATTTGGAAAGCCAGAAAAATTCCCTATAAGGCAATCATATTTAAAAAGTGTACACGGCTTTCGGGTACATAGTAATATGCCTCAGACCAGGCCAGGGGACAGTTTTTTAGTAGATCCGCGGGTCAGGCAAACGTATCGTCCATACTTTTTGCCGATTTTGTGCCGGAAAGTGGCGACGCATTAAATCTATATATTTGGAAAGCCAGAAAAATTCCCTATAAGGCAATCATATTTAAAAAGTGTACACGGCTTTCGGGTACATAGTAATATGCCTCAGACCAGGCCATGGGACTGTTGTTTTTATAGAGCTGCGGTACAGGGAAACGTATCGTTTATAATTTTTCTGACCGTATTTCGGAAGGTGGCGTTGCATTAGGCCTATTTATTCGGAAAGCCAAAAATTTTCTCTATAAGCCGATCATAGTTCAGAAGTGTACACGGCTTTCGAGGACTTGGTAATATGCGTCAGACCAGGCCAGGGGACCGTTTTTTCGTAGATCCGCTGTTCAGGCAAACGTATCGTCCATACTTTTTGCTGATCGTGTGCCGGAAAGTGGCGACGCATTAAACCTATATATTTGGAAAGCCAGAAAAATTCTCTATAAGTCGATCATAGTTCAAAAGTGTTCACGGTTTTGGGGTACATAGTAATATGTTTCGGACCAGGCAAGGGGCCCGCATTTTTGTAGAGCCGCGGTACAGGCAAACGTATCGTTTTTCATTTTTCCGACGGTGTTCCGGAAGGTGGAGACACATTAAACATATATATTCGGAAAGCTAAGAAAATTCTCCATAAGTCGTTTATAGTTCAGAAGTGTACAAGGCTTTCGGGTACATAGTAATATGCCTCAGACCAGGCCAGGGGACAGTTATATTGTAGAGCCGAGGTACAGGCAAACGTGCCATTTATAAATTTTCCAACCGTGTTCCGGAAGGTGGCGACACATCAAACCTATATATTTGGAAAGGCAGAATAATTCTCCACAAGTCGATCATGGTTAAAAAGTGTACACGGCTTTCGGGTACATAGTAGTATGCCTTAGACCAGGCCAGGGGACCGTTTTTTTTGTAGAGCCGCGGTACAGGCAAACGTATCGTCCATACTTTTTGCCAATCGTGTGCCGGAAAGTGGCGACGCATTAAATCTATATATTTGGAAAGCCAGAAAAATTCTCTATAAGGCGATCATATTTAAAAAGTGTACACGGCTTTCAGGTACATAGTAATATGCCTCAGACCAGGCCATGGGACTGTTGTTTTTATAGAGCTGTGGTACAGGGAAACGTATCGTTTATAATTTTTCTGACCGTGTTTCGGAAGGTGGCGACGCATTATGCCTATTTATTCGGAAAGCCAAAAATTTTCTCTATAAGTCGTTCATAGTTCAAAAGTGTTCACGGTTTTGGGGTACATAGTAATATGCCTAAGACCAGGCCATGGGACTGTTGCTTTTATAGAGCTGTGGTACAGGGAAACGTATCGTTTATAATTTTTCTGACCGTGTTTCGGAAAGTGGCGTTGCATTAGGCCTATTTATTCGGAAAGCCAAAAATATTCTCTATAAGCCGATCATAGTTCAGAAGTGTACACGGCTTTCGAGGACTTGGTAATATGCGTCAGACCAGGCCAGGGGACCGTTTTTTCGTAGATCCGCAGATCAGGCAAACGTATCGTCCATACTTTTTGCCGATCGTGTGCCGGAAAGTGGCGACGCATTAAACCTATATATTTGGAAAGCCAGAAAAATTCTCCATAATTCGTTCATAGGTCAAAAGTGTTCAAGGCTTTCGGATACATAGTAATATGCCTCGGACCAGGCCAGGGGACCGTTTTTTTGTAGAGCCGTGGTACAGGAAAACGTATCGTTTATCATTGTTCCGACCGTGTTCTGGAAGGTTGTGACACATTAAACATATATATTTGGTAAGCTTATAAAATTCCCCATAAGTAGTTCATAGTTAAAAAGTGTACACGGCTTTCGAGGACTTAGTAATATGCGTCAGACCAGGCAAGGGGACCGTTTTTTTGTAGAGCCGTAGTACAGGCAAACGTGCCATTTATAATTTTTCCAACCGTGTTCCGGAAGGTGGCGACGCATCAAACCTATATATTTGGAAAGGCAGAAAAGTTCTCCACAAGTCGATCATGGTTAAAAAGTGTACACGGCTTTCGGGTACATAGTAGTATGCCTCAGACCAGGCCAGGGGACCGTTTTTTTTGTGGATCCGCGGGTAGGCGAAACGTATCGTCCATACTTTTTGCCGATCGTGTGCCGGAAAGTGGCGATGCATTAAACCTATATATTTTGAAAGCAAGGAAAATTCTTTATAAGTCGATCATAGTTCAAAAGTGTACACGGTTTTCGGGTACATAGTAATATGCCTCAGTCCAGGCCAGGGGTCCATTTTTTTGTAGAGCCGTGGGCAGGCAAACGTATCGTCCATACTTTTTGCCGATCGTGTGCCGGAAAGTGGCGACACATTAAACATATATATTCGGAAAGCTAAGAAAATTCTCCATAAGTCGTTTATAGTTCAGAAGTGTACACGGCTTTCGAGGACTTAATAATATGCGTCAGACCAGGCCAGGGGACCGTTTTTTCGTAGATCTGCAGGTCAAGCAAACGTATCGTCCATACTTTTTGCCGATCGTGTAACGGAAAGTGGCGATGCATTAAACCTATATATTTTGAAAGCAAGGAAAATTCTTTATAAGTCGATCATAGTTCAAAAGTGTACACGGCTTTCGGGTTCATAGTAATATCCCTCAGACCAGGCCAGGGGACCGTTTTTTGTAGATCCGTGGTACAGGGAAACATATCGTTTATAATTTTTCTGACCGTGTTTCGGAAGGCGCCGATCTATTAGGCCTATTTATTCGGAAAGCCAGAAATTTTCTCTATAAGCCGATCATAGTTCAATAGTGTACATGGCTTTCGGGTACATAGTAATATGCGTCAGATCAGGCCAGGGGACCGTTTTTTTGTAGAGCCAAGGTACAGGCAAACGTGCCATTTATAATTTTTCCGACTGTCTTCCGGAAGGTGGCGACGCATTAAACCTATATATTTTGAAAGCAAGGAAAATTCTTTATAAGTCGATCATAGTTCAAAAGTGTACATGGTTTTCGGGTACATAGTAATATCCCTCGGACCAGGCCAGGGGACCGTTTTTTTGTAGAGTCGTGGGCAGGCAAACGTATTGTCCATACTTTTTGCCGATCGTGTGCCGGAAAGTGGCGACGCATTAAACCTATATATTTTGAAAGCAAGGAAAATTCTCCATAAGTCGTTCATAGTTCAAAAGTGTTCACGGCTTTCAGGTACATAGTAATATCCCTCGGACCAGGCCAGGGGACCGTTTTTTTGTAGAGCCGCGGTACAGGCAAACGTATCGTTTATCATTTTTCCGACCATGTTCCGGAATGTGGCGACGCATTAAACCTATATATTCAGAAAGCTAGGAAAATTCTCCATAAGTCGTTCATAGTTTCAAAGTGTGCACGCCTTTCGGTGACATAGTAATATGCGTCAGACCAGGCCAGGGGACCGTTTTTTTGTAGAGCCTATTGTACAGGGAAACATATCGTTTATAATTTTTCTGGCCGTGTTCCGGAAGGTGGCGGCCTATTAGGCCTATTTATTCGGAAAGCCAGAAATTTTCTCTATAAGCCGATCATAAATCAATAGTGTACAAAGCTTTCGGTGGCATAGTAATATGAGTCAGACCAGGCCAGGGGACCGTTTTTTCGTAGATCCGCATGTCAAGCATACGTATTGTCCATACTTTTTGCCGATCATGTGCCGGAAAGTGGCGACGCATTATACCTGTATATTTGGAAAGCCAGAAAAATTCTCTATAAGCCGTTCATTTTCAAAAGTGTTCACGGTTTTCGGGTACATAGTAATATGCCTCGGACCAGGCCAGGGGACCGTTCTTTTGTAGAGCCGCGGTACAGGCAAACGTATCGTTTATAATTTTTCCGACGGTGTTCTGGAAGGTGGCGACACATTAAACATATATATTCGGAAAGCTAAGAAAATTCTCCATAAGTCGTTCATAGTTCAGAAGTGTACACGGCTTTCGAGGACTTAGTAATATGCGTCAGACCAGGCCAGGGGACCGTTTTTTCGTAGATCCGCTGTTCAGGCAAACGTATCGTCCATACTTTTTGCTGATCGTGTGCCGGAAAGTGGCGACGCATTAAACCTATATATTTGGAAAGCCAGAAAAATTCTCTATAAGTCGATCATAGTTCAAAAGTGTTCACGGTTTTGGGGTACATAGTAATATGTTTCGGACCAGGCAAAGGGCCCGCATTTTTGTAGAGCCGCGGTACAGGCAAACGTATCGTTTATCATTTTTCCGACGGTGTTCTGGAAGGTGGCGACACATTAAACATATATATTCGGAAAGCTAAGAAAATTCTCCATAAGTCGTTTATAGTTCAGAAGTGTACAAGGCTTTCGGGTACATAGTAATATGCCTCAGACCAGGCCAGGGGACAGTTATATTGTAGAGCCGAGGTACAGGCAAACGTGCCATTTATAAATTTTCCAACCGTGTTCCGGAAGGTGGCGACGCATCAAACCTATATATTTGGAAAGGCAGAATAATTCTCCACAAGTCGATCATGGTTAAAAAGTGTACACGGCTTTCGGGTACATAGTAGTATGCCTTAGACCAGGCCAGGGGACCGTTTTTTTTGTAGAGCCGCGGTACAGGCAAACGTATCGTCCATACTTTTTGCCAATCGTGTGCCGGAAAGTGGCGACGCATTAAATCTATATATTTGGAAAGCCAGAAAAATTCTCTATAAGGCGATCATATTTAAAAAGTGTACACGGCTTTCGAGGACTTGGTAATATGCGTCAGACCAGGCCAGGGGACCGTTTTTTCGTAGATCCGCGGGTCAGGCAAACGTATCGTCCATACTTTTTGCCGATTTTGTGCCGGAAAGTGGCGACGCATTAAATCTATATATTTGGAAAGCCAGAAAAATTCCCTATAAGGCAATCATATTTAAAAAGTGTACACGGCTTTCGGGTACATAGTAATATGCCTCAGACCAGGCCAGGGGACAGTTTTTTAGTAGATCCGCGGGTCAGGCAAACGTATCGTCCATACTTTTTGCCGATTTTGTGCCGGAAAGTGGCGACGCATTAAATCTATATATTTGGAAAGCCAGAAAAATTCCCTATAAGGCAATCATATTTAAAAAGTGTACACGGCTTTCGGGTACATAGTAATATGCCTCAGACCAGGCCATGGGACTGTTGTTTTTATAGAGCTGCGGTACAGGGAAACGTATCGTTTATAATTTTTCTGACCGTATTTCGGAAGGTGGCGTTGCATTAGGCCTATTTATTCGGAAAGCCAAAAATTTTCTCTATAAGCCGATCATAGTTCAGAAGTGTACACGGCTTTCGAGGACTTGGTAATATGCGTCAGACCAGGCCAGGGGACCGTTTTTTCGTAGATCCGCGGATCAGGCAAACGTATCGTCCATACTTTTTGCCGATCGTGTGCCGGAAAGTGGCGACGCATTAAACCTATATATTTGGAAAGCCAGAAAAATTCTCCATAAGTCGTTCATAGGTCAAAAGTGTTCACGGCTTTCGGATACATAGTAATATGCCTCGGACCAGGCCAGGGGACCGTTTTTTTGTAGAGCCGTGGTACAGGAAAACGTATCGTTTATCATTTTTCCGACCGTGTTCTGGAAGGTGGCGACACATTAAACATATATATTTGGTAAGCTTATAAAATTCCCCATAAGTAGTTCATAGTTAAAAAGTGTACACGGCTTTCGAGGACTTAGTAAAATGCGTCAGACCAGGCAAGGAGACCGTTTTTTTTGTAGAGCCGAGGTACAGGCAAACGTGCCATTTATAATTTTTCCGACCGTGTTCCGAAAGGTGGCGACGCATTAAACCAATATATTTGGAAAGCCAGAAAAATTCTCCATAATTCGTTCATAGTTCAGAAGTGTACACGGCTTTCGAGGACTTAGTAATATGCGTCAGACCAGGCCAGGGGACCGTTTTTTAGTAGATCCGCGGGTAGGCAAAACGTATCGTCCATACTTTTTGCCGTTTTTTTTGCCGGAAAGTGGCGACGCATTAAACCTATATATTTGGAAAGCCAGAAAAATTCTCTATAAGACGATCATATTTAAAAAGTGTACACGGCTTTCGGGTACATAGTAATATGCCTCAGACCAGGCCATGGGACTGTTGTTTTTATAGAGCTGCGGTACAGGGAAACGTATCGTTTATAATTTTTCTGACCGTGTTCCGGAAGGTGGCGACGCATAAACCTATATATTTTGAAAGCCAGAAAAATTCTCCATAAGTCGTTCATAGTTCAAAAGTGTTCACGGCTTTCGGGTACATAGTAATATGCCTAAGACCAGGCCAGGGTCAGTTATATTGTAGAGCCGAGGATCAGGCAAACGTATCGTCCATACTTTTTGCCGATCGTGTGCCGGAAAGTGGCGACGCATTAAACCTATATATTTGGAAAGCCAGAAAAATTCTCCATAATTCGTTCATAGTTCAGAAGTGTACACGGCTTTCGAGGACTTAGTAATATGCGTCAGACCAGGCCAGGGGACAATTTTTTAGTAGAGCCGAGGATCAGGCAAACGTATCGTCCATACTTTTTGCCGATCGTGTGCCGGAAAGTGGCGACGCATTAAATCTATATATTTGGAAAGCCAGAAAAATTCCCTATAAGGCAATCATATTTAAAAAGTGTACACGGCTTTCGGGTACATAGTAATATGCCTCAGACCAGGCCATGGGACTGTTGTTTTTATAGAGCTGTGGTACAGGGAAACGTATCGTTTATAATTTTTCTGACCGTATTTCGGAAGGTGGCGTTTCATTAGGCCTATTTATTCGGAAAGCCAAAAATTTTCTCTATAAGCCGATCATAGTTCAGAAGTGTACACGACTTTCGAGGACTTGGTAATATGCGTCAGACCAGGCCAGGGGACCGTTTTTTAGTAGATCCGCGGGTAGGCAAAACGTATCGTCCATACTTTTTGCCGATTTTGTGCCGGAAAGTGGCGACGCATTAAACCTATATATTTGGAAAGCCAGAAAAATTCTCTATAAGACGATCATATTTAAAAAGTGTACACGGCTTTCGGGTACATAGTAATATGCCTCAGACCAGGCCATGGGACTGTTGTTTTTATAGAGCCGCGGTACAGGGAAACGTATCGTTTATAATTTTTCTGACCGTGTTCCGGAAGGTGGCGACGCATAAACCTATATATTTTGAAAGCCAGAAAAATTCTCCATAAGTCGTTCATAGTTCAAAAGTGTTCACGGCTTTCGGGTACATAGTAATATGCCTAAGACCAGGCCAGGGTCAGTTATATTGTAGAGCCGAGGATCAGGCAAACGTATCGTCCATACTTTTTGCCGATCGTGTGCCGGAATGTGGCGACGCATTAAACCTATATATTTGGAAAGCCAGAAAAATTCTCCATAATTCGTTCATAGTTCAGAAGTGTACACGGCTTTCGAGGACTTAGTAATATGCGTCAGACCAGGCCAGGGGACAATTTTTTAGTAGAGCCGAGGATCAGGCAAACGTATCGTCCATACTTTTTGCCGATCGTGTGCCGGAAAGTGGCGACGCATTAAATCTATATATTTGGAAAGCCAGAAAAATTCCCTATAAGGCAATCATATTTAAAAAGTGTACACGGATTTCGGGTACATAGTAATATGCCTCAGACCAGGCCATGGGACTGTTGTTTTTATAGAGCTGTGGTACAGGGAAACTGATACGGAGCGTCTGTTCGTGACGTCCCGTGTCGTAAATACCAATGCGTTGTGTATTGTTATGATTCGTTTATTATATAACCAATAAGTAATGTTTATAATGATCGGGGCAAGTTATCCCGGGCCGCGCGGCAGGCTTAAGGAAGCGGCCGCGGCGGGCGGGTTCGGGCCTGAAGAGGCGCGAGCAAAACAATAGTCGGGACTTGCCTATACGTTTCGTAGAAGTAATACAATAATAGGGGAGAGTAGAAGCCGTCCGTGCACGGACTCGAGCAAGTCGTGTGGGTTCGGTTCTTCCTCGCGGCGAAACTCGAAATAGCTCGCCGTAGGGGGAAACGTGGTACTACTTGTCGGCTTGCTGAATAGTCGATCGGCCAAGTTACGTCGCGAAGTCGGTTCCCGGCGTGTCTTGGTATTCGTCCAACGGTGTGACTGGACTCGATTGAACGGGTGGACTGTCAGTAATGGATCGCCGGAGTATAATTATATTATACGCTGCCGTCGGTGGGTCAATCAGGTCCCGGTGTGGCGGCTATCCGTTGTCGTCGATCGCTGGATGTACACGGTAGGCTTGGCGTCGTCGGTCCGTGAAGTGGCGCTTATTAGCCAGGTATGCCGGGTACTGTTGAGTCTCGGCGGTATCGGGCGATCACGTTAGATCGGTGCGTTCAGGGTGCGTCGTCGTGGACTGGTTAGGTCGGATCAGCTTCGCCGGTGTCGTTCAGGTCGGTGTTGCTGCTGCGTTGATAGTCTTCGGGTCTTCAGGTCTTCGGGTCTTCTATAGTGCTTGTTGACTTGTAGAAGATATGTTGAAGACTGGTGTGGTGGATGATTTGACCGGTGAACTGTCCCGGTATATATACTATTTGTTTCCCTTTGTTGTCCTGTGATTGGTCGAGGATGGTTGCTTTGATAAGCAATAACCACACCTCGACCCGTTGGTGTTCGCTTTGTTAATGTGGTTCTTGTTTGTTATTTCCGTGAAATTTTCCTGTTGGTAAACTACTTATTCTAATATGTCGCGTCTATTACTTGTGTCGCATTATGTTGCCATACTGTTGTGTTTGGTGGTCCTGAAAAGGACCACTTTAATACAGTGACGGTTTATCCCGTTACAACTCCCCCCTCGGATTAGTGACCAAGTGGCTGTGTGAGCGAGTTGGTAGCTAATTCTAATCCGAAAGTGCGTCGTCATATCGATGCTTTGTGTAGGGAGCGGCGAAATCTGTTGCGTGAGGGATGTCTCGTTTTGATTGTCGAATAGTGTTTTTTGGTTTCTCGTACTTGGCTGGGGTGATTCTACGGGTTTATATACTTTTTTTTTTTTTTTTTTTTTTTTTTTTTTTTTTTTTTTTTTTTTTTTTTTATTTTGGGTTTGGATCGACTTGTTGATCTTTTTCGTCAATTTCTCCCAATTTCTCCCAAATTTTTAAAAACGTTTTTTCTGTGTTTTGTATGTATGCTTGTATTGCTATTGGGAAATGTTTAATGACTAGATTTATTGCTTGTTCTTCTGCGATTTTTGGTGAGTCAAGGTATTTTAATTCATCCATCCATTTGTGAAAATGTTCTTGGTAGTTGCCTTTTGTTGTTGCTTTTCCGGCTTCCGTGCATTTTATAAAAATGCTCCACTGTTTGTTTTCAGAGAAGAAGTTTTTTAAGAAAAGGTCTTTGAAGTTTTCGATGTTGCAGGTTGCGTCTTTTACCATTGTGAACCACTTTGCTGCCTTTCCTTTTAGGCAGTTTTCGATCACGATCATTTTGTCGTCTTCAGCAATTTTTTTATGTATTAAGTATGTGTTTAAGTTTCTCAAGAATCTTTTCGGGTGGTCGGTTTGCTCGTTCCCTGCGAACGTTGGCATGGTCAACTCTACTGTGTTTGATCTGGTTGTCACCGTGGTGTCCATTTGTGTTTGTTTGTTTGCTATGTTGCTCAAATCTTTGTTCAATTTTTCAACGTTTACTACTGTTTTTGTGTCGTAGTCATTTATTAGTTGATGAAGTGCTTCGATACGTGTGTTGAAGTTTTCTTTCATCGTAGCTATATCGTCTGTCATTGTTCGTATTGTCGTTTCTAGCCGAGTGATTTTTTCTTCATTGGATTCCATTATCGGGTTATTTCGTTGACGATTTGAGTTTCTAGTCATTTTGCTTCAGTAGTGTCGTTATTATTTTTGAGTGGTTGGGTACACTATTTCGCCGTACCGACTAGTAAACGTCGAACTTGTATATTGTGTTGATTTCGTGGTCGATGTAGTTTCCGAGGCACGGGTTGGTTATTCAAACCTCCAACAAATCGATTGTGGTATTACTGTACCGACTAATAGACGTTCTTATCGGTTTGTTGGCGGGTATACTATTTCGCCGTACCGACTAGTAAACGTCGTACTTGTATATTGTGTTGATTTGTGGTCGATGTAGTTCCTGAGCCACGGGTTGGGCGCCAGTTGATACGGAGCGTCTGTTCGTGACGTCCCGTGTCGTAAATACCAATGCGTTGTGTATTGTTATGATTCGTTTATTATATAACCAATAAGTAATGTTTATAATGATCGGGGCAAGTTATCCCGGGCCGCGCGGCAGGCTTAAGGAAGCGGCCGCGGCGGGCGGGTTCGGGCCTGAAGAGGCGCGAGCAAAACAATAGTCGGGACTTGCCTATACGTTTCGTAGAAGTAATACAATAATAGGGGAGAGTAGAAGCCGTCCGTGCACGGACTCGAGCAAGTCGTGTGGGTTCGGTTCTTCCTCGCGGCGAAACTCGAAATAGCTCGCCGTAGGGGGAAACGTGGTACTACTTGTCGGCTTGCTGAATAGTCGATCGGCCAAGTTACGTCGCGAAGTCGGTTCCCGGCGTGTCTTGGTATTCGTCCAACGGTGTGACTGGACTCGATTGAACGGGTGGACTGTCAGTAATGGATCGCCGGAGTATAATTATATTATACGCTGCCGTCGGTGGGTCAATCAGGTCCCGGTGTGGCGGCTATCCGTTGTCGTCGATCGCTGGATGTACACGGTAGGCTTGGCGTCGTCGGTCCGTGAAGTGGCGCTTATTAGCCAGGTATGCCGGGTACTGTTGAGTCTCGGCGGTATCGGGCGATCACGTTAGATCGGTGCGTTCAGGGTGCGTCGTCGTGGACTGGTTAGGTCGGATCAGCTTCGCCGGTGTCGTTCAGGTCGGTGTTGCTGCTGCGTTGATAGTCTTCGGGTCTTCAGGTCTTCGGGTCTTCTATAGTGCTTGTTGACTTGTAGAAGATATGTTGAAGACTGGTGTGGTGGATGATTTGACCGGTGAACTGTCCCGGTATATATACTATTTGTTTCCCTTTGTTGTCCTGTGATTGGTCGAGGATGGTTGCTTTGATAAGCAATAACCACACCTCGACCCGTTGGTGTTCGCTTTGTTAATGTGGTTCTTGTTTGTTATTTCCGTGAAATTTTCCTGTTGGTAAACTACTTATTCTAATATGTCGCGTCTATTACTTGTGTCGCATTATGTTGCCATACTGTTGTGTTTGGTGGTCCTGAAAAGGACCACTTTAATACAGTGACGGTTTATCCCGTTACAAAACGTATCGTTTATAATTTTTCTGACCGTATTTCGGAAGGTGGCATTGCATTAGGCCTATTTATTCGGAAAGCCAAAAATTTTCTCTATAAGCCGATCATAGTTCAGAAGTGTACACGACTTTCGAGGACTTGGTAATATGCGTCAGACCAGGCCAGGGGACCGTTTTTTCGTAGATCCGCGGATCGGGCAAACGTATCGTCCATACTTTTTGCCGATTTTGTGCCGGAAAGTGGCGACGCATTAAACCTATATATTTGGAAAGCCAGAAAAATTCTCTATAAGGCGATCATATTTAAAAAGTGTACACGGCTTTCGGGTACATAGTAATATGCCTCAGACCAGGCCATGGGACTGTTGTTTTTATAGAGCTGTGGTACAGGGAAACGTATCGTTTATAATTTTTCTGACCGTGTTTCGGAAGGTGGCGACGCATTAGGCCTATTTATTCGGAAAGCCAAAAATGTTCTATATAAGCCGATCATAGTTCAGAAGTGTACACGGCTTTCGGGTACATAGTAGTATGCCTCAGACCAGGCCAGGGGACCGTTTTTTTTGTGGATCCGCGGGTAGGCAAAACGTATCGTCCATACTTTTTGTCAATCGTGTGCCGGAAAGTGGCGATGCATTAAACCTATATATTTTGAAAGCAAGGAAAATTCTTTATAAGTCGATCATAGTTCAAAAGTGTACACGGTTTTCGGGTACATAGTAATATGCCTCAGTCCAGGCCAGGGGTCCAATTTTTTGTAGAGCCGTGGGCAGGCAAACGTATCGTCCATACTTTTTGCAGATCGTGTGCCGGAAAGTGGCGACACATTAAACATATATATTTTGAAAACAAGGAAAATTCTTTATAAGTCGATCATAGTTCAAAAGTGTACACGGCTTTCGAGGACTTAATAATATGCGTCAGACCAGGCCAGGGGACCGTTTTTTCGTAGATCTGCAGGTCAAGCAAACGTATCGTCCATACTTTTTGCCGATCGTGTGTCGGAAAGTGGCGATGCATTAAACCTATATATTTTGAAAGCAAGGAAAATTCTTTATAAGTCGATCATAGTTCAAAAGTGTACACGGCTTTCGGGTTCATAGTAATATCCCTCAGACCAGGCCAGGGGACCGTTTTTTGTAGATCCGTGGTACAGGGAAACATATCGTTTATAATTTTTCTGACCGTGTTTTGGAAGGCGCTAATCTATATGGCCTATTTATTCGGAAAGCCAGAAATTTTCTCTATAAGCCGATCATAGTTCAATAATGTACAAGGCTTTCGGGTACATAGTAATATGCGTCAGATCAGGCCAGGGGACCGTTTTTTTGTAGAGCCGCGGTACAGGCAAACATATCGTTTATAATTTTTCTGACCGTGTTCAGGAAGGTGGCGACGCATCAAACCTATATATTCAGAAAGCTAGGATAATTCTCCATAAGTCGTTAATAGTTTCAAAGTGTGCACGGCTTTCGGTGACATAGTAATATGCGTCAGACCAGGCCAGGGGACCGTTTTTTTGTAGAGCCTATTGTACAGGGAAACATATCGTTTATAATTTTTCTGACCGTGTTCCGTAAGGTGTCGGCCTATTAGGCCTATTTATTCGGAAAGCCAGAAATTTTATCTATAAGCCGATCATAAATCAATAGTGTACAAAGCTTTCGGTGGCATAGTAATATGAGTCAGACCAGGCCAGGGGACCGTTTTTTCGTAGATCCGCATGTCAAGCATACGTATTGTCCATACTTTTTGCCGATCGTGTGCCGGAAAGTGGCGACGCATTAAACCTGTATATTTGGAAAGCCAGAAAAATTCTCTATAAGCCGTTCATTTTCAAAAGTGTTCACGGTTTTCGGGTACATAGTAATATGCCTCAGACCAGGCCAGGGGACAGTTTTTTTGTAGAGTCGCGGTACAGACAAATTGCTATTTATAATTTTTCCGAACAAGTTTCGGAAGGTGGCGACGCGTCAAACCTATATATTTGGAAAGCTAGAAAAATTCCCCATAAGTCGTTCATAGGTCAAAAGTGTTCACGGCTTTCGGGTACATAGTAATATGCCTCGGACCAGGCCAGGGGACCGTTTTTTTGTAGAGCCGTGGTACAGGAAAACGTATCGTTTATCATTTTTCCGACCGTGTTCTGGAAGGTGGCGACGCATTAAATCTATATATTTGGAAAGCCAGAAAAATTCCCTATAAGGCGATCATATTTAAAAAGTATACACGGCTTTTGGGTACATAGTAATATGCCTCAGACCAGGCCATGGGACTGTTGTTTTTATAGAGCTGCGGTACAGGGAAACGTATCGTTTATAATTTTTCTGACCGTGTTTCGGAAGGTGGCGACGCATTAGGCCTATTTATTCGGAAAGCCAAAAATTTTCTCTATAAGCCAATCATAGTTCAGAAGTGTACACCGCTTTCGAGGACTTAGTAATATGCGTCAGACCAGGCCAGGGGACCGTTTTTTCGTAGATCCGCGGATCAGGCAAACGTATCGTCCATACTTTTTGCCGATTGTGTGCCGGAAAGTGGCGACGCATTAAACCTATATATTTGGAAAGCCGAGAATATTCTCCATAAGTCGATCATAGTTAAAAAGTGTACACGGCTTTCGAGGACTTAGTAATATGCGTCAGACCAGGCAAGGGGACCCTTTTTTTGTGGATCCGCGGGTAGGCAAAACGTATCGTCCATACTTTTTGTCAATCGTGTGCCGGAAAGTGGCGATGCATTAAACCTATATATTTTGAAAGCAAGGAAAATTCTTTATAAGTCGATCATAGTTCTAAAGTGTACACGGTTTTCGGGTACATAGTAATATGCCTCAGTCCAGGCCAGGGGTCCATTTTTTTTGTAGAGCCGTGGGCAGGCAAACGTATCGTCCATACTTTTTGCCGATCGTGTGCCGGAAAGTGGCGACACATTAAACATATATATTCGGAAAGCTAAGAAAACTCTCCATAAGTCGTTTATAGTTCAGAAGTGTACATGGCTTTCGAGGACTTAATAATATGCGTCAGACCAGGCCAGGGGACCGTTTTTTCGTAGATCTGCAGGTCAAGCAAACGTATCGTCCATACTTTTTGCCGATAGTGTGCCGGAAAGTGGCGATGCATTAAACCTATATATTTTGCTATTGGGAAATGTTTAATGACTAGATTTATTGCTTGTTCTTCTGCGATTTTTGGTGAGTCAAGGTATTTTAATTCATCCATCCATTTGTGAAAATGTTCTTGGTAGTTGCCTTTTGTTGTTGCTTTTCCGGCTTCCGTGCATTTTATAAAAATGCTCCACTGTTTGTTTTCAGAGAAGAAGTTTTTTAAGAAAAGGTCTTTGAAGTTTTCGATGTTGCAGGTTGCGTCTTTTACCATTGTGAACCACTTTGCTGCCTTTCCTTTTAGGCAGTTTTCGATCACGATCATTTTGTCGTCTTCAGCAATTTTTTTATGTATTAAGTATGTGTTTAAGTTTCTCAAGAATCTTTTCGGGTGGTCGGTTTGCTCGTTCCCTGCGAACGTTGGCATGGTCAACTCTACTGTGTTTGATCTGGTTGTCACCGTGGTGTCCATTTGTGTTTGTTTGTTTGCTATGTTGCTCAAATCTTTGTTCAATTTTTCAACGTTTACTACTGTTTTTGTGTCGTAGTCATTTATTAGTTGATGAAGTGCTTCGATACGTGTGTTGAAGTTTTCTTTCATCGTAGCTATATCGTCTGTCATTGTTCGTATTGTCGTTTCTAGCCGAGTGATTTTTTCTTCATTGGATTCCATTATCGGGTTATTTCGTTGACGATTTGAGTTTCTAGTCATTTTGCTTCAGTAGTGTCGTTATTATTTTTGAGTGGTTGGGTACACTATTTCGCCGTACCGACTAGTAAACGTCGAACTTGTATATTGTGTTGATTTCGTGGTCGATGTAGTTTCCGAGGCACGGGTTGGTTATTCAAACCTCCAACAAATCGATTGTGGTATTACTGTACCGACTAATAGACGTTCTTATCGGTTTGTTGGCGGGTATACTATTTCGCCGTACCGACTAGTAAACGTCGTACTTGTATATTGTGTTGATTTGTGGTCGATGTAGTTCCTGAGCCACGGGTTGGGCGCCAGTTGATACGGAGCGTCTGTTCGTGACGTCCCGTGTCGTAAATACCAATGCGTTGTGTATTGTTATGATTCGTTTATTATATAACCAATAAGTAATGTTTATAATGATCGGGGCAAGTTATCCCGGGCCGCGCGGCAGGCTTAAGGAAGCGGCCGCGGCGGGCGGGTTCGGGCCTGAAGAGGCGCGAGCAAAACAATAGTCGGGACTTGCCTATACGTTTCGTAGAAGTAATACAATAATAGGGGAGAGTAGAAGCCGTCCGTGCACGGACTCGAGCAAGTCGTGTGGGTTCGGTTCTTCCTCGCGGCGAAACTCGAAATAGCTCGCCGTAGGGGGAAACGTGGTACTACTTGTCGGCTTGCTGAATAGTCGATCGGCCAAGTTACGTCGCGAAGTCGGTTCCCGGCGTGTCTTGGTATTCGTCCAACGGTGTGACTGGACTCGATTGAACGGGTGGACTGTCAGTAATGGATCGCCGGAGTATAATTATATTATACGCTGCCGTCGGTGGGTCAATCAGGTCCCGGTGTGGCGGCTATCCGTTGTCGTCGATCGCTGGATGTACACGGTAGGCTTGGCGTCGTCGGTCCGTGAAGTGGCGCTTATTAGCCAGGTATGCCGGGTACTGTTGAGTCTCGGCGGTATCGGGCGATCACGTTAGATCGGTGCGTTCAGGGTGCGTCGTCGTGGACTGGTTAGGTCGGATCAGCTTCGCCGGTGTCGTTCAGGTCGGTGTTGCTGCTGCGTTGATAGTCTTCGGGTCTTCAGGTCTTCGGGTCTTCTATAGTGCTTGTTGACTTGTAGAAGATATGTTGAAGACTGGTGTGGTGGATGATTTGACCGGTGAACTGTCCCGGTATATATACTATTTGTTTCCCTTTGTTGTCCTGTGATTGGTCGAGGATGGTTGCTTTGATAAGCAATAACCACACCTCGACCCGTTGGTGTTCGCTTTGTTAATGTGGTTCTTGTTTGTTATTTCCGTGAAATTTTCCTGTTGGTAAACTACTTATTCTAATATGTCGCGTCTATTACTTGTGTCGCATTATGTTGCCATACTGTTGTGTTTGGTGGTCCTGAAAAGGACCACTTTAATACAGTGACGGTTTATCCCGTTACAAAACGTATCGTTTATAATTTTTCTGACCGTATTTCGGAAGGTGGCATTGCATTAGGCCTATTTATTCGGAAAGCCAAAAATTTTCTCTATAAGCCGATCATAGTTCAGAAGTGTACACGACTTTCGAGGACTTGGTAATATGCGTCAGACCAGGCCAGGGGACCGTTTTTTCGTAGATCCGCGGATCGGGCAAACGTATAGTCCATACTTTTTGCCGATTTTGTGCCGGAAAGTGGCGACGCATTAAACCTATATATTTGGAAAGCCAGAAAAATTCTCTATAAGGCGATCATATTTAAAAAGTGTACACGGCTTTCGGGTACATAGTAATATGCCTCAGACCAGGCCATGGGACTGTTGTTTTTATAGAGCTGTGGTACAGGGAAACGTATCGTTTATAATTTTTCTGACCGTGTTTCGGAAGGTGGCGACGCATTAGGCCTATTTATTCGGAAAGCCAAAAATGTTCTATATAAGCCGATCATAGTTCAGAAGTGTACACGGCTTTCGGGTACATAGTAGTATGCCTCAGACCAGGCCAGGGGACCGTTTTTTTTGTGGATCCGCGGGTAGGCAAAACGTATCGTCCATACTTTTTGTCAATCGTGTGCCGGAAAGTGGCGATGCATTAAACCTATATATTTTGAAAGCAAGGAAAATTCTTTATAAGTCGATCATAGTTCAAAAGTGTACACGGTTTTCGGGTACATAGTAATATGCCTCAGTCCAGGCCAGGGGTCCAATTTTTTGTAGAGCCGTGGGCAGGCAAACGTATCGTCCATACTTTTTGCAGATCGTGTGCCGGAAAGTGGCGACACATTAAACATATATATTTTGAAAACAAGGAAAATTCTTTATAAGTCGATCATAGTTCAAAAGTGTACACGGCTTTCGAGGACTTAATAATATGCGTCAGACCAGGCCAGGGGACCGTTTTTTCGTAGATCTGCAGGTCAAGCAAACGTATCGTCCATACTTTTTGCCGATCGTGTGTCGGAAAGTGGCGATGCATTAAACCTATATATTTTGAAAGCAAGGAAAATTCTTTATAAGTCGATCATAGTTCAAAAGTGTACACGGCTTTCGGGTTCATAGTAATATCCCTCAGACCAGGCCAGGGGACCGTTTTTTGTAGATCCGTGGTACAGGGAAACATATCGTTTATAATTTTTCTGACCGTGTTTTGGAAGGCGCTAATCTATATGGCCTATTTATTCGGAAAGCCAGAAATTTTCTCTATAAGCCGATCATAGTTCAATAATGTACAAGGCTTTCGGGTACATAGTAATATGCGTCAGATCAGGCCAGGGGACCGTTTTTTTGTAGAGCCGCGGTACAGGCAAACATATCGTTTATAATTTTTCTGACCGTGTTCAGGAAGGTGGCGACGCATCAAACCTATATATTCAGAAAGCTAGGATAATTCTCCATAAGTCGTTAATAGTTTCAAAGTGTGCACGGCTTTCGGTGACATAGTAATATGCGTCAGACCAGGCCAGGGGACCGTTTTTTTGTAGAGCCTATTGTACAGGGAAACATATCGTTTATAATTTTTCTGACCGTGTTCCGTAAGGTGTCGGCCTATTAGGCCTATTTATTCGGAAAGCCAGAAATTTTATCTATAAGCCGATCATAAATCAATAGTGTACAAAGCTTTCGGTGGCATAGTAATATGAGTCAGACCAGGCCAGGGGACCGTTTTTTCGTAGATCCGCATGTCAAGCATACGTATTGTCCATACTTTTTGCCGATCGTGTGCCGGAAAGTGGCGACGCATTAAACCTGTATATTTGGAAAGCCAGAAAAATTCTCTATAAGCCGTTCATTTTCAAAAGTGTTCACGGTTTTCGGGTACATAGTAATATGCCTCAGACCAGGCCAGGGGACAGTTTTTTTGTAGAGTCGCGGTACAGACAAATTGCTATTTATAATTTTTCCGAACAAGTTTCGGAAGGTGGCGACGCGTCAAACCTATATATTTGGAAAGCTAGAAAAATTCCCCATAAGTCGTTCATAGGTCAAAAGTGTTCACGGCTTTCGGGTACATAGTAATATGCCTCGGACCAGGCCAGGGGACCGTTTTTTTGTAGAGCCGTGGTACAGGAAAACGTATCGTTTATCATTTTTCCGACCGTGTTCTGGAAGGTGGCGACGCATTAAATCTATATATTTGGAAAGCCAGAAAAATTCCCTATAAGGCGATCATATTTAAAAAGTATACACGGCTTTTGGGTACATAGTAATATGCCTCAGACCAGGCCATGGGACTGTTGTTTTTATAGAGCTGCGGTACAGGGAAACGTATCGTTTATAATTTTTCTGACCGTGTTTCGGAAGGTGGCGACGCATTAGGCCTATTTATTCGGAAAGCCAAAAATTTTCTCTATAAGCCAATCATAGTTCAGAAGTGTACACCGCTTTCGAGGACTTAGTAATATGCGTCAGACCAGGCCAGGGGACCGTTTTTTCGTAGATCCGCGGATCAGGCAAACGTATCGTCCATACTTTTTGCCGATTGTGTGCCGGAAAGTGGCGACGCATTAAACCTATATATTTGGAAAACCAGAAAAATTCTCCATAAGTCGTTCATAGGTCAAAAGTGTACACGGTTTTCGGGTACATAGTAATATGCCTCGGACCAGGCCAGGGGACCGTTTTTTTGTAGAGCCTTGGTACAGGAAAACGTATCGTTTATCATTTTTCCGACCGTGTTCTGGAAGGTGGCGACACATTAAACATATATATTTGGTAAGCTTATAAAATTCTCCATAAGTAGTTCATAGTTCAGAAGTGTACACGGCTTTCGAGGACTTAGTAATATGCGTCAGACCAGGCCAGGGCACCGTTTTTTCGTAGATCCGCGATTCAGGCAAACGTATCGTCCATAATTTTTGCCGATCGTGTGCCGAAAAGTGGCGACACATTAAACCTATATATTTGGAAAGCCGAGAATATTCTCCATAAGTCGATCATAGTTAAAAAGTGTACACGGCTTTCGAGGACTTAGTAATATGCGTCAGACCAGGCAAGGGGACCCTTTTTTTGTGGATCCGCGGGTAGGCAAAACGTATCGTCCATACTTTTTGTCAATCGTGTGCCGGAAAGTGGCGATGCATTAAACCTATATATTTTGAAAGCAAGGAAAATTCTTTATAAGTCGATCATAGTTCTAAAGTGTACACGGTTTTCGGGTACATAGTAATATGCCTCAGTCCAGGCCAGGGGTCCATTTTTTTGTAGAGCCGTGGGCAGGCAAACGTATCGTCCATACTTTTTGCCGATCGTGTGCCGGAAAGTGGCGACACATTAAACATATATATTCGGAAAGCTAAGAAAACTCTCCATAAGTCGTTTATAGTTCAGAAGTGTACATGGCTTTCGAGGACTTAATAATATGCGTCAGACCAGGCCAGGGGACCGTTTTTTCGTAGATCTGCAGGTCAAGCAAACGTATCGTCCATACTTTTTGCCGATAGTGTGCCGGAAAGTGGCGATGCATTAAACCTATATATTTTGAAAGCAAGGAAAATTCTTTATAAGTCGATCATAGTTCAAAAGTGTACACGGCTTTCGGGTTCATAGTAATATGCCTCAGACCAGGCCAGGGGACCGTTTTTTGTAGATCCGTGGTACAGGGAAACATATCGTTTATAATTTTTCTGACCGTGTTTTGGAAGGCGCCGATCTATTAAGCCTATTTATTCGGAAAGCCAGAAATTTTCTCTATAAGCCGATCATAGTTCAATAGTGTACAAGGTTTTCGGGTACATAGTTATATGCGTCAGATCAGGCCAGGGGACCGTTTTTTTGTAGAGCCAAGGTACAGGCAAACGTGCCATTTATAATTTTTCCGACTGTCTTCCGGAAGGTGGCGACGCATTAAACCTATATATTTTGAAAGCAAGGAAAATTCTTTATAAGTCGATCATAGTTCAAAAGTGTACACGGTTGTCGAGGACTTAGTAATATGCGTCAGACCAGGCCAGGGGACCGTTTTCTTGTAGAGCCGCAGTGCAGGAAAACGTATCGTTTATCATTTTTCCGACCGTGTTCTGGAAGGTGGTGACACATTAAACATATATATTTGGAAAGCTAAGAAAATTCTCCATAAGTCGTTTATAGTTCAGAAGTGTACACAACTTTCGAGGACTTAGTAATATGAATCAGACCAGGCCAGGGGACCGTTTTTTCGTAGATCCGCAGGTCAAGCAAACGTATCGTCCATACTTTTTGCCGATCGTGTGCCGGAAAGTGGCGACGCATTAAACCTATATATTTGGAAAGCCGAGAAAATTCTCCATAACTCGATCATAGTTAAAAAGTGTACACGGCTTTCGAGGACTTAGTAATATGCGTCAGACCAGGCAAGGGGACCGTTTTTTTGTAGAGCCGAGGTACAGGCAAACGTGCCATTTATAATTTTTCCGACCGTGTTCCGGAAGGTGGCGACGCATCAAACCTATATATTTGGAAAGGCAGACAAATTCTCCACAAGTCGATCATGGTTAAAAAGTGTACACGGCTTTCGGGTACATAGTAGTATGCCTCAGACCAGGCCAGGGGACCGTTTTTTTTTGTGGATCTGCGGGTAGGCAAAACGTATCGTCTATACTTTTTGTCAATCGTGTGCCGGAAAGTGGCGACACATTAAACATATATATTCGGAAAGCTAAGAAAATTCTCCATAAGTCGTTTATAGTTCAGAAGTGTACACGGCTTTCGAGGACTTAATAATATGCGTCAGACTAGGCCAGGGGACCGTTTTTTCGTAGATCCGCATGTCAAGAATACGTATTGTCCATACTTTTTGCCGATCGTGTGGCGGAAAGTGGCGACGCATTAAACCTATATATTTAGAAAACCAGAAAAATTCTCCATAAGTCGTTCATAGGTCAAAAGTGTACACGGTTTTCGGGTACATAGTAATATGCCTCGGACCAGGCCAGGGGACCGTTTTTTTGTAGAGCCTTGGTACAGGAAAACGTATCGTTTATCATTTTTCCGACCGTGTTCTGGAAGGTGGCGACACATTAAACATATATATTTGGTAAGCTTATAAAATTCTCCATAAGTAGTTCATAGTTCAGAAGTGTACACGGCTTTCGAGGACTTAGTAATATGCGTCAGACCAGGCCAGGGCACCGTTTTTTCGTAGATCCGCGATTCAGGCAAACGTATCGTCCATAATTTTTGCCGATCGTGTGCCGAAAAGTGGCGACACATTAAACCTATATATTTGGAAAGCCGAGAATATTCTCCATAAGTCGATCATAGTTAAAAAGTGTACACGGCTTTCGAGGACTTAGTAATATGCGTCAGACCAGGCAAGGGGACCCTTTTTTTGTGGATCCGCGGGTAGGCAAAACGTATCGTCCATACTTTTTGTCAATCGTGTGCCGGAAAGTGGCGATGCATTAAACCTATATATTTTGAAAGCAAGGAAAATTCTTTATAAGTCGATCATAGTTCTAAAGTGTACACGGTTTTCGGGTACATAGTAATATGCCTCAGTCCAGGCCAGGGGTCCATTTTTTTGTAGAGCCGTGGGCAGGCAAACGTATCGTCCATACTTTTTGCCGATCGTGTGCCGGAAAGTGGCGACACATTAAACATATATATTCGGAAAGCTAAGAAAACTCTCCATAAGTCGTTTATAGTTCAGAAGTGTACATGGC
Source organism: Metopolophium dirhodum (assembly GCF_019925205.1). Lineage (NCBI taxonomy): Eukaryota > Metazoa > Arthropoda > Insecta > Hemiptera > Aphididae > Metopolophium > Metopolophium dirhodum. The sequence continues at coordinate 151,266,362 of NC_083560.1, forward strand.
TTTCGAGGACTTAATAATATGCGTCAGACCAGGCCAGGGGACCGTTTTTTCGTAGATCTGCAGGTCAAGCAAACGTATCGTCCATACTTTTTGCCGATAGTGTGCCGGAAAGTGGCGATGCATTAAACCTATATATTTTGAAAGCAAGGAAAATTCTTTATAAGTCGATCATAGTTCAAAAGTGTACACGGCTTTCGGGTTCATAGTAATATGCCTCAGACCAGGCCAGGGGACCGTTTTTTGTAGATCCGTGGTACAGGGAAACATATCGTTTATAATTTTTCTGACCGTGTTTTGGAAGGCGCCGATCTATTAAGCCTATTTATTCGGAAAGCCAGAAATTTTCTCTATAAGCCGATCATAGTTCAATAGTGTACAAGGTTTTCGGGTACATAGTTATATGCGTCAGATCAGGCCAGGGGACCGTTTTTTTGTAGAGCCAAGGTACAGGCAAACGTGCCATTTATAATTTTTCCGACTGTCTTCCGGAAGGTGGCGACGCATTAAACCTATATATTTTGAAAGCAAGGAAAATTCTTTATAAGTCGATCATAGTTCAAAAGTGTACACGGTTGTCGAGGACTTAGTAATATGCGTCAGACCAGGCCAGGGGACCGTTTTCTTGTAGAGCCGCAGTGCAGGAAAACGTATCGTTTATCATTTTTCCGACCGTGTTCTGGAAGGTGGTGACACATTAAACATATATATTTGGAAAGCTAAGAAAATTCTCCATAAGTCGTTTATAGTTCAGAAGTGTACACAACTTTCGAGGACTTAGTAATATGAATCAGACCAGGCCAGGGGACCGTTTTTTCGTAGATCCGCAGGTCAAGCAAACGTATCGTCCATACTTTTTGCCGATCGTGTGCCGGAAAGTGGCGACGCATTAAACCTATATATTTGGAAAGCCGAGAAAATTCTCCATAACTCGATCATAGTTAAAAAGTGTACACGGCTTTCGAGGACTTAGTAATATGCGTCAGACCAGGCAAGGGGACCGTTTTTTTGTAGAGCCGAGGTACAGGCAAACGTGCCATTTATAATTTTTCCGACCGTGTTCCGGAAGGTGGCGACGCATCAAACCTATATATTTGGAAAGGCAGACAAATTCTCCACAAGTCGATCATGGTTAAAAAGTGTACACGGCTTTCGGGTACATAGTAGTATGCCTCAGACCAGGCCAGGGGACCGTTTTTTTTGTGGATCTGCGGGTAGGCAAAACGTATCGTCTATACTTTTTGTCAATCGTGTGCCGGAAAGTGGCGACACATTAAACATATATATTCGGAAAGCTAAGAAAATTCTCCATAAGTCGTTTATAGTTCAGAAGTGTACACGGCTTTCGAGGACTTAATAATATGCGTCAGACTAGGCCAGGGGACCGTTTTTTCGTAGATCCGCATGTCAAGAATACGTATTGTCCATACTTTTTGCCGATCGTGTGGCGGAAAGTGGCGACGCATTAAACCTGTATATTTAGAAAGCCAGAAAAATTCTCTATAAGCCGTTCATTTTCAAAAGTGTTCACGGTTTTCGGGTACATAGTAATATGCCTCGGACCAGGCCAGGGGACCGTTCTTTTGTAGAGCCGCGGTACAGGCAAACGTATCGTTTATAATTTTTCCGACCGTGTTCCGGAAGGTGGCGACACATTAAACATATATTTTCGGAAAGCTGAGAAAATTTTCCATAAGTCGTTCATAGTTCAGAAGTGTACACGGCTTACGAGGACTTAGTAATATGCGTCAGACCAGGCTAGGGGACCGTTTTTTCGTAGATCCGTGGTTCAGGCAAACGTATCGTCCATACTTTTTGATGATCGTGTGCCGGAAAGTGGCGACGCATTAAACCTATATATTTGGAAAGCCAGAAAAATTCTCTATAAGTCGATCATAGTTCAAAACTGTTCACGGTTTTGGGGTACATAGTAATATGCTTCGGACCAGGCAAGGGGCCCGCATTTTTGTAGAGCCGCGATACAGGCAAACGTATCGTTTATCATTTTTCCGACGGTGTTCCGGAAGGTGGCGACACATCAAACCTATATATTCGGAAATCCAGGAAAATTCTCCATAAGTCGTTCATAGTTCAAAAGTGTTCACGGCTTTCGGGTACATAGTAGAATGCCTCAGACCAGGCCAGGGGACCGTTTTTTTGTAGAGCCGTGGTACAGGAAAACGTATCGTTTATCATTTTTCCGACCGTGTTCTGGAAGGTGGCGACACATTAAACATATATATTTGGTAAGCTTATAAAATTCTCCATAAGTAGTTCATAGTTCAGAAGTGTACACGGCTCTCGAGGACTTAGTAATATGCGTCAGACCAGGCCAGGGCACCGTTTTTTCGTAGATCCGCGGTTCAGGCAAACGTATCGTCCATTATTTTTGCCGATCGTGTGCCGAAAAGTGGCGACACATTAAACCTATATATTTGGAAAGCCGAGAAAATTCTCCATAAGTCGATCATAGTTAAAAAGTGTACACGGCTTTCGAGGACTTAGTAATATGCGTCAGACCAGGCAAGGGGACCCTTTTTTTGTGGATCCGCGGGTAGGCAAAAAGTATCGTCCATACTTTTTGTCAATCGTGTGCCGGAAAGTGGCGATGCATTAAACCTATATATTTTGAAAGCAAGGAAAATTCTTTATAAGTCGATCATAGTTCAAAAGTGTACACGGTTTTCCGGTACATAGTAATATGCCTCAGTCCAGGCCAGGGGTCCATTTTTTTGTAGAGCCGTGGGCAGGCAAACGTATCGTCCATACTTTTTGCCGATCGTGTGCCGGAATGTGGCGACACATTAAACATATATATTCGGAAAGCTAAGAAAATTCTCCATAAGTCGTTTATAGTTCAGAAGTGTACACAACTTTCGAGGACTTAATAATATGCGTCAGACCAGGCCAGGGGACCGTTTTTTCGTAGAACTGCAGGTCAAGCAAACGTATCGTCCATACTTTTTGCCGATCGTGTGCCGGAAAGTGGCGATGCATTAAACCTATATATTTTGAAAGCAAGGAAAATTCTTTATAAGTCGATCATAGTTCAAAAGTGTACACGGCTTTCGGGTTCATAGTAATATGCCTCAGACCAGGCCAGGGGACCGTTTTTTGTAGATCCGTGGTACAGGGAAACATATCGTTTATAATTTTTCTGACCGTGTTCCGAAAGGTGGCGGCCTATTAGGCCTATTTATTCGGAAAGCCAGAAATTTTCTCTATAAGCCGATCATAAATCAATAGTGTACAAAGCTTTCGGTGGCATGGTAATATGCGTCAGACCAGGCCAGGGGACCGTTTTTTCGTAGATCCGCATGTCAAGCATACGTATTGTCCATACTTTTTGCCGATCGTGTGCCGGAAAGTGGCGACGCATTAAACCTGTATATTTGGAAAGCCAGAAAAATTCTCTATAAGCCGTTCATTTTCAAAAGTGTTCACGGTTTTCGGGTACATAGTAATATGCCTCGGACCAGGCCAGGGGACCGTTTTTTTGTAGAGCCAAGGTACAGGAAAACGTATCGTTTATCATTTTTCCGATCGTGTGCCGGAAAGTGGCGACACATTAAACATATATATTCGGAAAGCTGAGAAAATTTTCCATAAGTCGTTAATAGTTCAGAAGTGTACACGGCTTTCGAGGACTTAGTAATATGCGTCAGAACAGGCCAGGGGACCGTTTTTTCGTAGATCCGTGGTTCAGGCAAACGTATCGTCCATACTTTTTGCTGATCGTGTGCCGGAAAGTGGCGACGCATCAAACCTATATATTTGGAAAAGCAGGATAAATCTTTATAAGTCGATCATAGTTCAAAAGTGTACACGGTTTTCGGGTACATAGTAATATGCCTCAGACCAGGCCAGGGGACAGTTTTTTTGTAGAGTCGCGGTACAGACAAATTGCAATTTATAATTTTTCCGAACAAGTTCCGGAAGGAGGCGACGCGTCAAACCTATATATTTGGAAAGCTAGAAAAATTCCCCATAAGTCGTTCATAGGTCAAAAGTGTTCACGGCTTTCGGGTACATAGTAATATGCCTCGGACCAGGCCAGGGGACCGTTTTTTTGTAGAGCCGTGGTACAGGAAAACGTATCGTTTATCATTTTTCCGATCGTGTGCCGGAAAGTGGCGACACATTAAACATATATATTTGGAAAGCTGAGAAAATTTCCCCATAAGTCGTTCATAGTTCAGAAGTGTACACGGCTTTCGAGGACTTAGTAATATGCCTCAGACCAGGCCAGGGGACCGTTTTTTGTAGATCCGTGGTACAGGGAAACATATCGCTTATAATTTTTCTGACCGTGTTTCGGAAGGCGCCGATCTATTAGGCCTATTTATTCGGAAAGCCAGAAATTTTCTCTATAAGCCGATCATAGTCCAATAGTGTACAAGGCTTTCGGGTACATAGTAATATGCGTCAGATCAGGCCAGGGGACCGTTTTTTTGTAAAGCCAAGGTACAAGCAAACGTGCCATTTATAATTTTTCTGACTGTCTTCCGGAAGGTGGCGACGCATTAAACCTATATATTTTGAAAGCAAGGAAAATTCTTTATAGGTCGATCATAGTTCAAAAGTGTACACGGTTTTCGGGTTCATAGTAATATGCCTCAGACCAGGCCAGGGGACCGTTTCTTGTAGATCCGTGGTACAGGGAAACATATCGTTTATAATTTTTCTGACCGTGTTTCGGAAGGCGCCGATCTATTAGGCCTATTTATTCGGAAAGCCAGAAATTTTCTCTATAAGCCGATCATAGTTCAATAGTGTACAAGGTTTTCGGGTACATAGTAATATGCGTCAGATCAGGCCAGGGGACCGTTTTTTTGTAGAACCGCGGTGCAGGAAAACGTATCGTTTATCATTTTTCCGACCGTGTTCTGGAAGGTGGCGACACATTAAACATATATATTCGGAAAGCTAAGAAAATTCTCCATAAGTCGTTTATAGTTCAGAAGTGTACACGGCTTTCGAGGACTTAGTAATATGCGTCAGACCAGGCCAGGGCACCGTTTTTTCGTAGATCCGCGGTTCAGGCAAACGTATCGTCCATTATTTTTGCCGATCGTGTGCCGAAAAGTGGCGACACATTAAACCTATATATTTGGAAAGCCGAGAAAATTCTCCATAAGTCGATCATAGTTAAAAAGTGTACACGGCTTTCGAGGACTTAGTAATATGCGTCAGACCAGGCAAGGGGACCCTTTTTTTGTGGATCCGCGGGTAGGCAAAACGTATCGTCCATACTTTTTGTCAATCGTGTGCCGGAAAGTGGCGATGCATTAAACCTATATATTTTGAAAGCAAGGAAAATTCTTTATAAGTCGATCATAGTTCAAAAGTGTACACGGTTTTCCGGTACATAGTAATATGCCTCAGTCCAGGCCAGGGGTCCATTTTTTTGTAGAGCCGTGGGCAGGCAAACGTATCGTCCATACTTTTTGCCGATCGTGTGCCGGAATGTGGCGACACATTAAACATATATATTCGGAAAGCTAAGAAAATTCTCCATAAGTCGTTTATAGTTCAGAAGTGTACACAACTTTCGAGGACTTAATAATATGCGTCAGACCAGGCCAGGGGACCGTTTTTTCGTAGATCTGCAGGTCAAGCAAACGTATCGTCCATACTTTTTGCCGATCGTGTGCCGGAAAGTGGCGACGCATTAAACCTATATATTTGGAAAGCCGAGAAAATTCTCCATAAGTCGATCATAGTTAAAAAGTGTACACGGCTTTCGAGGACTTAGTAATATGCGTCAGACCAGGCAAGGGGACCGTTTTTTTGTAGAGCCGAGGTACAGGCAAACGTGCCATTTATAATTTTTCCGACCGTGTTCCGGAAGGTGGTGACGCATCAAACCTATATATTTGGAAAGGCAGACAAATTCTCCACAAGTCGATCATGGTTAAAAAGTGTACACGGCTTTCGGGTACATAGTAGTATGCCTCAGACCAGGCCAGGGGACCGTTTTTTTTGTGGATCTGCGGGTAGGCAAAACGTATCGTCTATACTTTTTGTCAATCGTGTGCCGGAAAGTGGCGACACATTAAACATATATATTCGGAAAGCTAAGAAAATTCTCCATAAGTCGTTTATAGTTCAGAAGTGTACACGGCTTTCGAGGACTTAATAATATGCGTCAGACTAGGCCAGGGGACCGTTTTTTCGTAGATCCGCATGTCAAGAATACGTATTGTCCATACTTTTTGCCGATCGTGTGGCGGAAAGTGGCGACGCATTAAACCTGTATATTTAGAAAGCCAGAAAAATTCTCTATAAGCCGTTCATTTTCAAAAGTGTTCACGGTTTTCGGGTACATAGTAATATGCCTCGGACCAGGCCAGGGGACCGTTCTTTTGTAGAGCCGCGGTACAGGCAAACGTATCGTTTATAATTTTTCCGACCGTGTTCCGGAAGGTGGCGACACATTAAACATATATTTTCGGAAAGCTGAGAAAATTTTCCATAAGTCGTTCATAGTTCAGAAGTGTACACGGCTTACGAGGACTTAGTAATATGCGTCAGACCAGGCTAGGGGACCGTTTTTTCGTAGATCCGTGGTTCAGGCAAACGTATCGTCCATACTTTTTGATGATCGTGTGCCGGAAAGTGGCGACGCATTAAACCTATATATTTGGAAAGCCAGAAAAATTCTCTATAAGTCGATCATAGTTCAAAACTGTTCACGGTTTTGGGGTACATAGTAATATGCTTCGGACCAGGCAAGGGGCCCGCATTTTTGTAGAGCCGCGATACAGGCAAACGTATCGTTTATCATTTTTCCGACGGTGTTCCGGAAGGTGGCGACACATCAAACCTATATATTCGGAAATCCAGGAAAATTCTCCATAAGTCGTTCATAGTTCAAAAGTGTTCACGGCTTTCGGGTACATAGTAGAATGCCTCAGACCAGGCCAGGGGACCGTTTTTTTGTAGAGCCGTGGTACAGGAAAACGTATCGTTTATCATTTTTCCGACCGTGTTCTGGAAGGTGGCGACACATTAAACATATATATTTGGTAAGCTTATAAAATTCTCCATAAGTAGTTCATAGTTCAGAAGTGTACACGGCTCTCGAGGACTTAGTAATATGCGTCAGACCAGGCCAGGGCACCGTTTTTTCGTAGATCCGCGGTTCAGGCAAACGTATCGTCCATTATTTTTGCCGATCGTGTGCCGAAAAGTGGCGACACATTAAACCTATATATTTGGAAAGCCGAGAAAATTCTCCATAAGTCGATCATAGTTAAAAAGTGTACACGGCTTTCGAGGACTTAGTAATATGCGTCAGACCAGGCAAGGGGACCCTTTTTTTGTGGATCCGCGGGTAGGCAAAAAGTATCGTCCATACTTTTTGTCAATCGTGTGCCGGAAAGTGGCGATGCATTAAACCTATATATTTTGAAAGCAAGGAAAATTCTTTATAAGTCGATCATAGTTCAAAAGTGTACACGGTTTTCCGGTACATAGTAATATGCCTCAGTCCAGGCCAGGGGTCCATTTTTTTGTAGAGCCGTGGGCAGGCAAACGTATCGTCCATACTTTTTGCCGATCGTGTGCCGGAATGTGGCGACACATTAAACATATATATTCGGAAAGCTAAGAAAATTCTCCATAAGTCGTTTATAGTTCAGAAGTGTACACAACTTTCGAGGACTTAATAATATGCGTCAGACCAGGCCAGGGGACCGTTTTTTCGTAGAACTGCAGGTCAAGCAAACGTATCGTCCATACTTTTTGCCGATCGTGTGCCGGAAAGTGGCGATGCATTAAACCTATATATTTTGAAAGCAAGGAAAATTCTTTATAAGTCGATCATAGTTCAAAAGTGTACACGGCTTTCGGGTTCATAGTAATATGCCTCAGACCAGGCCAGGGGACCGTTTTTTGTAGATCCGTGGTACAGGGAAACATATCGTTTATAATTTTTCTGACCGTGTTCCGAAAGGTGGCGGCCTATTAGGCCTATTTATTCGGAAAGCCAGAAATTTTCTCTATAAGCCGATCATAAATCAATAGTGTACAAAGCTTTCGGTGGCATGGTAATATGCGTCAGACCAGGCCAGGGGACCGTTTTTTCGTAGATCCGCATGTCAAGCATACGTATTGTCCATACTTTTTGCCGATCGTGTGCCGGAAAGTGGCGACGCATTAAACCTGTATATTTGGAAAGCCAGAAAAATTCTCTATAAGCCGTTCATTTTCAAAAGTGTTCACGGTTTTCGGGTACATAGTAATATGCCTCGGACCAGGCCAGGGGACCGTTTTTTTGTAGAGCCAAGGTACAGGAAAACGTATCGTTTATCATTTTTCCGATCGTGTGCCGGAAAGTGGCGACACATTAAACATATATATTCGGAAAGCTGAGAAAATTTTCCATAAGTCGTTAATAGTTCAGAAGTGTACACGGCTTTCGAGGACTTAGTAATATGCGTCAGAACAGGCCAGGGGACCGTTTTTTCGTAGATCCGTGGTTCAGGCAAACGTATCGTCCATACTTTTTGCTGATCGTGTGCCGGAAAGTGGCGACGCATCAAACCTATATATTTGGAAAAGCAGGATAAATCTTTATAAGTCGATCATAGTTCAAAAGTGTACACGGTTTTCGGGTACATAGTAATATGCCTCAGACCAGGCCAGGGGACAGTTTTTTTGTAGAGTCGCGGTACAGACAAATTGCAATTTATAATTTTTCCGAACAAGTTCCGGAAGGAGGCGACGCGTCAAACCTATATATTTGGAAAGCTAGAAAAATTCCCCATAAGTCGTTCATAGGTCAAAAGTGTTCACGGCTTTCGGGTACATAGTAATATGCCTCGGACCAGGCCAGGGGACCGTTTTTTTTGTAGAGCCGTGGTACAGGAAAACGTATCGTTTATCATTTTTCCGATCGTGTGCCGGAAAGTGGCGACACATTAAACATATATATTTGGAAAGCTGAGAAAATTTCCCCATAAGTCGTTCATAGTTCAGAAGTGTACACGGCTTTCGAGGACTTAGTAATATGCCTCAGACCAGGCCAGGGGACCGTTTTTTGTAGATCCGTGGTACAGGGAAACATATCGCTTATAATTTTTCTGACCGTGTTTCGGAAGGCGCCGATCTATTAGGCCTATTTATTCGGAAAGCCAGAAATTTTCTCTATAAGCCGATCATAGTCCAATAGTGTACAAGGCTTTCGGGTACATAGTAATATGCGTCAGATCAGGCCAGGGGACCGTTTTTTTGTAAAGCCAAGGTACAAGCAAACGTGCCATTTATAATTTTTCTGACTGTCTTCCGGAAGGTGGCGACGCATTAAACCTATATATTTTGAAAGCAAGGAAAATTCTTTATAGGTCGATCATAGTTCAAAAGTGTACACGGTTTTCGGGTTCATAGTAATATGCCTCAGACCAGGCCAGGTGACCGTTTCTTGTAGATCCGTGGTACAGGGAAACATATCGTTTATAATTTTTCTGACCGTGTTTCGGAAGGCGCCGATCTATTAGGCCTATTTATTCGGAAAGCCAGAAATTTTCTCTATAAGCCGATCATAGTTCAATAGTGTACAAGGTTTTCGGGTACATAGTAATATGCGTCAGATCAGGCCAGGGGACCGTTTTTTTGTAGAACCGCGGTGCAGGAAAACGTATCGTTTATCATTTTTCCGACCGTGTTCTGGAAGGTGGCGACACATTAAACATATATATTCGGAAAGCTAAGAAAATTCTCCATAAGTCGTTTATAGTTCAGAAGTGTACACGGCTTTCGAGGACTTAGTAATATGCGTCAGACCAGGCCAGGGCACCGTTTTTTCGTAGATCCGCGGTTCAGGCAAACGTATCGTCCATTATTTTTGCCGATCGTGTGCCGAAAAGTGGCGACACATTAAACCTATATATTTGGAAAGCCGAGAAAATTCTCCATAAGTCGATCATAGTTAAAAAGTGTACACGGCTTTCGAGGACTTAGTAATATGCGTCAGACCAGGCAAGGGGACCCTTTTTTTGTGGATCCGCGGGTAGGCAAAACGTATCGTCCATACTTTTTGTCAATCGTGTGCCGGAAAGTGGCGATGCATTAAACCTATATATTTTGAAAGCAAGGAAAATTCTTTATAAGTCGATCATAGTTCAAAAGTGTACACGGTTTTCCGGTACATAGTAATATGCCTCAGTCCAGGCCAGGGGTCCATTTTTTTGTAGAGCCGTGGGCAGGCAAACGTATCGTCCATACTTTTTGCCGATCGTGTGCCGGAATGTGGCGACACATTAAACATATATATTCGGAAAGCTAAGAAAATTCTCCATAAGTCGTTTATAGTTCAGAAGTGTACACAACTTTCGAGGACTTAATAATATGCGTCAGACCAGGCCAGGGGACCGTTTTTTCGTAGATCTGCAGGTCAAGCAAACGTATCGTCCATACTTTTTGCCGATCGTGTGCCGGAAAGTGGCGACGCATTAAACCTATATATTTGGAAAGCCGAGAAAATTCTCCATAAGTCGATCATAGTTAAAAAGTGTACACGGCTTTCGAGGACTTAGTAATATGCGTCAGACCAGGCAAGGGGACCGTTTTTTTGTAGAGCCGAGGTACAGGCAAACGTGCCATTTATAATTTTTCCGACCGTGTTCCGGAAGGTGGTGACGCATCAAACCTATATATTTGGAAAGGCAGACAAATTCTCCACAAGTCGATCATGGTTAAAAAGTGTACACGGCTTTCGGGTACATAGTAGTATGCCTCAGACCAGGCCAGGGGACCGTTTTTTTTTGTGGATCTGCGGGTAGGCAAAACGTATCGTCTATACTTTTTGTCAATCGTGTGCCGGAAAGTGGCGACACATTAAACATATATATTCGGAAAGCTAAGAAAATTCTCCATAAGTCGTTTATAGTTCAGAAGTGTACACGGCTTTCGAGGACTTAATAATATGCGTCAGACTAGGCCAGGGGACCGTTTTTTCGTAGATCCGCATGTCAAGAATACGTATTGTCCATACTTTTTGCCGATCGTGTGGCGGAAAGTGGCGACGCATTAAACCTGTATATTTAGAAAGCCAGAAAAATTCTCTATAAGCCGTTCATTTTCAAAAGTGTTCACGGTTTTCGGGTACATAGTAATATGCCTCGGACCAGGCCAGGGGACCGTTCTTTTGTAGAGCCGCGGTACAGGCAAACGTATCGTTTATAATTTTTCCGACCGTGTTCCGGAAGGTGGCGACACATTAAACATATATTTTCGGAAAGCTGAGAAAATTTTCCATAAGTCGTTCATAGTTCAGAAGTGTACACGGCTTACGAGGACTTAGTAATATGCGTCAGACCAGGCTAGGGGACCGTTTTTTCGTAGATCCGTGGTTCAGGCAAACGTATCGTCCATACTTTTTGATGATCGTGTGCCGGAAAGTGGCGACGCATTAAACCTATATATTTGGAAAGCCAGAAAAATTCTCTATAAGTCGATCATAGTTCAAAACTGTTCACGGTTTTGGGGTACATAGTAATATGCTTCGGACCAGGCAAGGCGCCCGCATTTTTGTAGAGCCGCGATACAGGCAAACGTATCGTTTATCATTTTTCCGACGGTGTTCCGGAAGGTGGCGACACATCAAACCTATATATTCGGAAATCCAGGAAAATTCTCCATAAGTCGTTCATAGTTCAAAAGTGTTCACGGCTTTCGGGTACATAGTAGAATGCCTCAGACCAGGCCAGGGGACCGTTTTTTTGTAGAGCCGTGGTACAGGAAAACGTATCGTTTATCATTTTTCCGACCGTGTTCTGGAAGGTGGCGACACATTAAACATATATATTTGGTAAGCTTATAAAATTCTCCATAAGTAGTTCATAGTTCAGAAGTGTACACGGCTCTCGAGGACTTAGTAATATGCGTCAGACCAGGCCAGGGCACCGTTTTTTCGTAGATCCGCGGTTCAGGCAAACGTATCGTCCATTATTTTTGCCGATCGTGTGCCGAAAAGTGGCGACACATTAAACCTATATATTTGGAAAGCCGAGAAAATTCTCCATAAGTCGATCATAGTTAAAAAGTGTACACGGCTTTCGAGGACTTAGTAATATGCGTCAGACCAGGCAAGGGGACCCTTTTTTTGTGGATCCGCGGGTAGGCAAAACGTATCGTCCATACTTTTTGTCAATCGTGTGCCGGAAAGTGGCGATGCATTAAACCTATATATTTTGAAAGCAAGGAAAATTCTTTATAAGTCGATCATAGTTCAAAAGTGTACACGGTTTTCCGGTACATAGTAATATGCCTCAGTCCAGGCCAGGGGTCCATTTTTTTGTAGAGCCGTGGGCAGGCAAACGTATCGTCCATACTTTTTGCCGATCGTGTGCCGGAATGTGGCGACACATTAAACATATATATTCGGAAAGCTAAGAAAATTCTCCATAAGTCGTTTATAGTTCAGAAGTGTACACAACTTTCGAGGACTTAATAATATGCGTCAGACCAGGCCAGGGGACCGTTTTTTCGTAGATCTGCAGGTCAAGCAAACGTATCGTCCATACTTTTTGCCGATCGTGTGCCGGAAAGTGGCGATGCATTAAACCTATATATTTTGAAAGCAAGGAAAATTCTTTATAAGTCGATCATAGTTCAAAAGTGTACACGGCTTTCGGGTTCATAGTAATATGCCTCAGACCAGGCCAGGGGACCGTTTTTTGTAGATCCGTGGTACAGGGAAACATATCGTTTATAATTTTTCTGACCGTGTTCCGAAAGGTGGCGGCCTATTAGGCCTATTTATTCGGAAAGCCAGAAATTTTCTCTATAAGCCGATCATAAATCAATAGTGTACAAAGCTTTCGGTGGCATGGTAATATGCGTCAGACCAGGCCAGGGGACCGTTTTTTTTTGTGGATCTGCGGGTAGGCAAAACGTATCGTCTATACTTTTTGTCAATCGTGTGCCGGAAAGTGGCGACGCATTAAACTTGTATATTTGGAAAGCCAGAAAAATTCTCTATAAGCCGTTCATTTTCAAAAGTGTTCACGGTTTTCGGGTACATAGTAATATGCCTCAGACCAGGCCAGGGGACCGTTTCTTGTAGATCCGTGGTACAGGGAAACATATCGTTTATAATTTTTCTGACCGTGTTTCGGAAGGCGCCGATCTATTAGGCCTATTTATTCGGAAAGCCAGAAATTTTCTCTATAAGCCGATCATAGTTCAATAGTGTACAAGGTTTTCGGGTACATAGTAATATGCGTCAGATCAGGCCAGGGGACCGTTTTTTTTGTAGAACCGCGGTGCAGGAAAACGTATCGTTTATCATTTTTCCGACCGTGTTCTGGAAGGTGGCGACACATTAAACATATATATTCGGAAAGCTAAGAAAATTCTCCATAAGTCGTTTATAGTTCAGAAGTGTACACGGCTTTGGAGGACTTACTAATATGAATCAGACCAGGCCAGGGGACCGTTTTTTCGTAGATCCGCAGGTCAAGCAAACGTATCGTCCATACTTTTTGCCGATCGTGTGCCGGAAAGTGGCGACGCATTAAACCTATATATTTGGAAAAGCAGGATAAATCTCTATAAGTCGATCATAGTTCAAAAGTGTACACGGTTTTCTGGTACATAGTAATATGCCTCAGACCAGGCCAGGGGACAGTTTTTTTGTACAGTCGCGGTACAGACAAATTGCCATTTATAATTTTTCCGAACAAGTTCCGGAAGGTGGCGATGCATTAAACCTATATATTTTGAAAGCAAGGAAAATTCTTTATAAGTCGATCATAGTTCAAAAGTGTACACGGCTTTCGGGTTCATAGTAATATGCCTCAGACCAGGCCAGGGGACCGTTTTTTGTAGATCCGTGGTACAGGGAAACATATCGTTTATAATTTTTCTGACCGTGTTTCGGAAGGCGCCGATCTATTAGGCCTATTTATTCGGAAAGCCAGAAATTTTCTCTATAAGCCGATCATAGTTCAATAGTGTACAAGGTTTTCGGGTACATAGTAATATGCGTCAGATCAGGCCAGGGGACCGTTTTTTTGTAGAGCCAAGGTACAGGCAAACGTGCCATTTATAATTTTAGCGACTGTCTTCCGGAAGGTGGCGACGCATTAGGCCTATTTATTCGGATAGCCAAAAATTTTCTCTATAAGCCGATCATAGTTCAGAAGTGTACACGGCTTTCGAGGACTTGGTAATATGCGTCAGACCAGGCCAGGGGACCGTTTTTTCGTAGATCCGCGGATCGGGCAAACGTATCGTCCATACTTTTTGCCGATCGTGTGCCGGAAAGTGGCGACGCATTAAACCTATATATTTGGAAAGCCAGAAAAATTCTCCATAAGTCGTTCATAGGTCAAAAGTGTTCACGGCTTTCGGGTACATAGTAATATGCCTAGGACCAGGCCAGGGGACCGTTTTTTTGTAGAGCCATGGTACAGGAAAACGTATCGTTTATCATTTTTCCAACCGTGTTCTGGAAGGTCGCGACACATTAAACATATATATTTGGTAAGCTTATAAAATTCTCCATAAGTAGTTCATAGTTCAGAAGTGTACACGGCTTTCGAGGACTTAGTAATATGCGTCAGACCAGGCCAGGGCGCCGTTTTTTCGTAGATCCGCGGTTCAGGCAAACGTGCCATTTATAATTTTTCCGACCGTGTTCCGGAAGGTGGCGACGCATCAAACCTATATATTTGGAAAGGCAGAAAAAATTCTCCACAAGTCGATAATGGTTAAAAAGTGTACACGGCTTTCGGGTACATAGTAGTATGCCTCAGACCAGGCCAGGGGACCGTTTTTTTTTGTGGATCCGCGGGTAGGCAAAACGTATCGTCCATACTTTTTGTCAATCGTGTGCCGGAAAGTGGCGATGCATTAAACCTATATATTTTGAAAGCAAGGAAAATTCTTTATAAGTCGATCATAGTTCAAAAGTGTACACGGCTTTCGAAGACTTAATAATATGCGTCAGACCAGGCCAGGGGACCGTTTTTTCGTAGATCTGCAGGTCAAGCAAACGTATCGTCCATACTTTTTGCCGATCGTGTGCCGGAAAGTGGCGATGCATTAAACCTATATATTTTGAAAGCAAGGAAAATTCTTTATAAGTCGATCATAATTTAAAAGTGTGCACGGCTTTCGGTGACATAGTAAGATGCGTCAGACCAGGCCAGGGGACCGTTTTTTGTAGATCCGTGGTACAGGGAAACATATCGTTTATAATTTTTCTGACCGTGTTTCGGAAGGCGCCGATCTATTAGGCCTATTTATTCGGAAAGCCAGAAATTTTCTCTATAAGCCGATCATAGTTCAATAGTGTACAAGGCTTTCGGGTACATAGTAATATGCGTCAGATCAGGCCAGGGGACCGTTTTTTTGTAGAGCCAAGGTACAGGCAAACGTGCCATTTATAATTTTTCCGACTGTCTTCCGGAAGGTGGCGACGCATTAAACCTATATATTTTGAAAACAATGAAAATTCTTTATAAGTCGATCATAGTTCAAAAGTGTACACGGTTTTCGGGTACATAGTAATATCCCTCGGACCAGGCCAGGGGACCGTTTTTTTGTAGAGCCGTGGGCAGGCAAACGTATTGTCCATACTTTTTGCCGATCGTGTGCCGGAAAGTGGCGACACATTAAACCTATATATTTGGAAAGCCAGGAAAATTCTCCATAAGTCGTTCATAGTTCAAAAGTGTTCACGGCTTTCAGGTACATAGTAATATCCTTCGGACCAGGCCAGGGGACCGTTTTTTTTGTAGAGCCGCGGTACAGGCAAACGTATCGTTTATCATTTTTCCGGCCATGTTCCGGAAGGTGGCGACACATTAAACCTATATATTCAGAAAGCTAGGAAAATTCTCCATAAGTCGTTCATAGATTAAAAGTGTGCACGGCTTTCGGTGACATAGTAAGATGCGTCAGACCAGGCCAGGGGACCGTTTTTTTGTAGAGCCTATTCTACAGGGAAACATATCGTTTATAATTTTTCTGACCGTGTTCCGGAAGGTGGCGGCCTATTAGGCCTATTTATTCGGAAAGCCAGAAATTTTCTCTATAAGCCGATCATAAATCAATAGTGTACAAAGCTTTCGGTGGCATAGTAATATGCGTCAGACCAGGCCAGGGGACCGTTTTTTTCGTAGATCCGCATGTCAAGCATACGTATTGTCCATACTTTTTGCCGATCGTGTGCCGGAAAGTGGCGACGCATTAAACCTATATATTTGGAAAGGCAGAAAAATTCTCTATAAGTCGATCATAGTTCAAAAGTGTTCACAGTTTTGGGGTACATAGTAATATGCTTCGGACCAGGCAAGGGGCCCGCATTTTTTTAGAGCCGCGGTACAGACAAACGTATCGTTTATCATTTTTCCGACGGTGTTCCGGAAGGTGGCGACACATCAAACCTATATATTCGGAAATCCAGGAAAATTTTCCATAAGTCGTTCATAGTTCAAAAGTGTACACGGCTTTCGGGTTCATAGTAATATGCCTCAGACCAGGCCAGGGGACCGTTTTTTTGTAGAGCCGCGGTGCAGAAAAACGTATCGTTTATAATTTTTCCGACCGTGTTCTGGAAGGTGGCGACACATTAAACATATATATTCGGAAAGCTAAGAAAATTCTCCATAAGTCGTTTATAGTTCAGAAGTGTACACGGCTTTCGAGGACTTACTAATATGAATCAGACCAGGCCAGGGGACCGTTTTTTCGTAGATCCGCAGGTCAAGCAAATGTATCGTCCATACTTTTTGCCGATCGTGTGCCGGAAAGTGGCGACGCATTAAACCTATATATTTGGAAAAGCAGGATGAATCTCTATAAGTCGATCATAGTTCAAAAGTGTACACGGTTTTCGGGTACATAGTAATATGCCTCAGACCATGCCAGGGGACAGTTTTTTTGTAGAGTCGCGGTACAGACAAATTGCCATTTATAATTTTTCCGAACAAGTTCCGGAAGGTGGCGATGCATTAAACCTATATATTTTGAAAGCAAGGAAAATTCTTTATAAGTCGATCATAGTTCAAAGGGTACACGGCTTTCGGGTTCATAGTAATATGCCTCAGACCAGGCCAGGGGACCGTTTTTTGTAGATCCGTGGTACAGGGAAACATATCGTTTATAATTTTTCTGACCGTGTTTCGGAAGGCGCCAACCTATTAGGCCTATTTATTCGGAAAGCCAGAAATTTTCTCTATAAGCCGATCATAGTTCAATAGTGTACAAAGTTTTTCGGGTACATAGTAATATCCCTCGGACCAGGCCAGGGGACCGTTTTTTTGTAGAGCCGCGGTACAGGCAAACGTATCGTTTATCATTTTTCCGACCATGTTCCGGAAGGTGGCGACGCATTAAACCTATATATTCAGAAAGCTAGGAAAATTCTCCATAAGTCGTTCATAGTTTAAAAGTGTGCACGGCTTTCGGTGACATAGTAATATGCGTCAGACCAGGCCAGGGGACCGTTTTTTTGTAGAGCCTATTGTACAGGGAAACATATCGTTTATAATTTTTCTGACCGTGTTCCGGAAGGTGGCGGCCTATTAGGCCTATTTATTCGGAAAGCCAGAATTTTTCTCTATAAGCCGATCATAAATCAATAGTGTACAAAGCTTTCGGTGGCATAGTAATATGCGTCAGACCAGGCCAGGGGACCGTTTTTTTCGTAGATCCGCATGTCAAGCATACGTATTGTCCATACTTTTTGCCGATCGTGTGCCGGAAAGTGGCGACGCATTAAACCTGTATATTTGGAAAGCCAGAAAAATTCTCTATAAGTCGTTCATTTTCAAAAGTGTTCACGGTTTTCGGGTACATAGTAATATGCCTCGGACCAGGCCAGGGGACCGTTTTTTTGTAGAGCCAAGGTACAGGCAAACGTGCCATTTATAATTTTTCTGACTGTCTTCCGGAAGTTGGCGACGCATTAAACCTATATATTTTGAAAGCAAGGAAAATTCTTTATAAGTCGATCATAGTTCAAAAGTGTACACGGTTTTCGAGGACTTAGTAATATGCGTCAGACCAGGCCAGGGGACCGTTTTTTCGTAGATCCGCGGTTCAGGCAAACGTATCGTCCATACTTTTTGCCGATCGTGTGCCGGAAAGTGGCGACGCATTAAACCTATATATTTGGAAAGCCAGAAAAATTCTCTATAAGTCGATCATAGTTCAAAAGTGTTCACAGTTTTGGGGTACATAGTAATATGCTTCAGACCAGGCAAGGGGCCGGCATTTTTGTAGAGCCGCGGTACAGGCAAACGTATCGTTTATCATTTTTCCGACGGTGTTCCGGAAGGTGGCGACACATCAAACCTATATATTCGGAAATCCAGGAAAATTCTCCATAAGTCGTTCATAGTTCAAAAGTGTTCACGGCTTTCGGGTACATAGTAGAATGCCTCAGACCAGGCCAGGGGACCGTTTTTTTGTAGAGCCGCGGTGCAGGAAAATGTATCGTTTATCATTTTTCCGACCGTGTTCTGGAAGGTGGCGACACATTAAACATATATATTCGGAAAGCTAAGAAAATTCTCCATAAGTCGTTTATAGTTCAGAAGTGTACATGGCTTTCGAGGACTTAGTAATATGAATCAGACCAGGCCAGGGGACTGTTTTTTCGTAGATCCGCAGGTCAAGCAAACGTATCGTCCATACTTTTTGCCGATCGTGTGCCGGAAAGTGGCGACGCATTAAACCTATATATTTGGAAAAGCAGGATAAATCTCTATAAGTCGATCATAGTTCAAAAGTGTACACGGTTTTCGGGTACATAGTAATATGCCTCGGACCAGGCCAGGGGACC
>NC_083560.1:151285657-151304872 GCF_019925205.1 Metopolophium dirhodum
AAATAAAGTGTTTCTTACGTTAAGTGAATCACCCTGTATACTATAAA
Organism: Metopolophium dirhodum; assembly: GCF_019925205.1. Lineage (NCBI taxonomy): Eukaryota > Metazoa > Arthropoda > Insecta > Hemiptera > Aphididae > Metopolophium > Metopolophium dirhodum. The sequence continues at coordinate 151,285,705 of NC_083560.1, forward strand.
AGAACATTTTGCGTAGTTGGAAATAAAAGTTTAAACATATTTAGCTCCAATATTAAAACTACACATAAAACTTTAAAACTATCTGATGTGTATTATAATAATATATTATAGTATTAACATAGGTACTGATGTCAATAAGCAATTTAAGGATGCAATCATCACCGTGACATAGTTGTTGTTCATAACTTTGGATATGGCAAACATCTGAAATGCATGGTAGTTTTAGGTAAAACTTTCTTAACTAAAGGAGAAATATATGAAACTCCTTGTCAGTCTAATTTACTTGATTGTTACTAAGTTAGTAGTATTTCCGAAAATATTCAAATTAGGCTAGTATCTGACATAATATGCAAATGTATAGCTTTAGCATGGAAGCATGATATCAGTAATAGTCTAGCAGTTTTCCCACTATTGAATGGCGATTGCACTAAGACTAATTATTGATAAATGTATATAATATATTTGTTTTATGTATAAGCTAAATGGGAATAGTAAATTGTATGTATATGTAAACATATAACATTAAGTACCATAATCATATATTGTTTTTTAAAATTATAAAACAAATATTCATATAAATATATTATAATATTTTCCATAGGTTAAACTGTGTAAGAATAAATGGCAGATACACCTATTTGATGAGTTATTGAGTTTGATGATGGTGATGAAGTTAGACAGAGACTGGATCACCAGAAACCAACTATACTGGGATTCTATGGTAATTTTAAATTCTTTTATAGATATTTTATTTTGTAGAGGACAGTATTAAATATAGTTGAAACTTGAAAGCTTAGCTGATAAATGATAATCCTTACACTTAATTTAATGCAATATTAAAATTTTTTTTTATTTTTCTCGGCGAAAAAGGCAATGCAATGCGACGAGAAGACGCTCATCGTAAGGTTTTCAACGTACGGCTGTGCTCACAGTTTTCCGAGAAGTGGTATACTATTGCGGTTATCAACATTATACAGAACGATAATATGGTCAAGACCAGGAACGTTATCTGATACCACGCCGTCTTGGTCAACGTTCCGTACACCACTGGCACGTTTTCGGGGTTGCCGTCGTCGTATAGCATGACATCGTGACACCGACACACCGTGCGTAACAAGTGGTCGCTCATTGTCTGGCGAAAAATGTGCTTCCCTTCATTGGCGAAAATATTATTGGGTTCTCAGCACGGGATTTCCATATCGCTGTCGGCAGCGGTAATCTTGACCGGTGGAATTTTAATCACAAATGTAGTGGAATCGGTAATTTTGGACCTGGCGCCGACGACTTTTTTGAGGGCGATCAACAAGAACGAATTGCGGCCAGCCATTACGGCCGGACGTGACACAATGTATGCGCCGCTCACGTCCGCCTCGGTGATGAAGATGGCTATGACGGCCAGCAAGCAACTCAAAGATGCGTGTGAATTCATGATGTCGATATTATTATAAATTGTTATTTATGTAATGGTGGCTGGATGGACGTGGACCGGTCAAAGAATCGCAAAGGCAATGTCTATTATAAAATTACTGTATTTAATGTGTTTGGTATTGTTATGTATTTTTAAATCAAATCGAATAATTATATTATTTATAATATTTACTGTGCGGTCAATGATGCAGTTGATACGGAAAATTTAGAAAGAGATTCTGAGAGAGCGTAATTTTTCAGTAAAATGCGCTGCGATAACACACCTGAATCAGTGACTGTAACGCAAAATACTCTGACGGATCCTGCGTCGTTTAAGGACTATTTATAACATATATCTAGAACCGGCGGTCGGCCGTTTTTAACTACAAGGTTGCTAACCACCTACTGCCCTTAGAAACTTCGCCGCCGCTGCCACTGACGATGAAGTTATCCCTCCCCCCTCTGATTCCCACCACGTCCAGGACATTGAATTAGTACCTTTTTACAATATTACAAATATGTATTATTATTACAGAACAAATTCATAGTAAATGTATAAACTCTCCGTCGAAATGTCTGTGAAAACCAAATATCTTTGATACGAATGACATTCTGTTATTTGTCCGAAAAATTAATTAATAATTGAAAATTGTGAGGTTTTAATAAACTAAATTTTAGAATTGTACAAATACTTGATGATCATTGTAAAAAAAATATTGAGCCATTGTACTTAACCGAAATAAAGTATTTTAAATTATTTACACGATGACCTTCAACGAGTATATTAATATGATGTCACTTAAGTGTACACCACATTTGTTAATTTTTTTAATTTTTTTTTGGGGAGGAAGGTGGAGAGGAAATGTATGTACATTTTAACTACCTTTTACTCTTCAAAAAAATGTTTGTTTATATTATGGTAAATTCTCAATACAAATTAACCTACTGTACTATTCTGAATGTATAATACTATAATGTAACTACCTAAATGTAGGTATAAATATGTGCAAATCGTTAAACGAATAATAAATTACATAATATTTAAATGTTCATACTTTTTTACTACCTTTTACTCTTCAAAAAAATGTTTGTTTATATCATGGTAAATTCTCAATACAAATACTGTACTATTATGAATGTATAATACTATAATGTAAGTACTTAAATGTAGGTATAAATATGTGCAAATCGGTAAACAAATTGTCAACTACATAATATTTAAATATTCATAATATAGATACAACTATTGATATCATAGCAGTTATACATAATACGACGTTGCAGATGTGTGTCATCACTCCGCTATAAAATAATATTCGACCATCCAGTTATATTTTATTTTCGTACTACAATACATCAATATTATATAACACAACAAAAACCCTTCGTAAACTACATGTAAAAAAAAATATAAGTGTATAAGCACTATAAAGATGTGATATCATGAATAAATGCTTAGTACCTATATTGAATTTAAGTGAACTTATTTTGTTTCAATAATTTATTTACTTGGCGAGGAATAATTTCTTAAAAGAAACAAAGTGTGATAAACAAAATAATTAAATGGCGAAGGATTATTAAAATATAACTTATTATTATTTATTTTTACATACTACTCTAAATAATTAATCACCAAGTAAATAAATTATTGAAACAAAATAAGTTTACAAAAATTCAATATACTTAGCATTTATGCATGATATCACATAGTGCTTAAAGGTCTTATTTTTTTCTTACTTAGCCATTTTTACACGTAGTTTACGAAGGTTTTTTGTTATGATATCTTTTTTTTTTAACATCAATGCAAACAATAATACTGTATCTATATGTTTATCTAAATTTTATACATATATATTATAGTATATTGTATATACTATATTTTATCTATAACTTTATCTAAATAATTATATTATTTGAGATACATTCCGGTGTATAACGTATGCTTTAGTGAAACTTTAAAAAATCTCCGAGGTAATTACCTCTGAAATTATCGTTCACCACGCCACTGTTCACACGTAATGAAAATTCACACATAATTTTACAATTCTATATATATTTCTATTTATATTTATGTAATGTATCTTATTATATTGTCATATGTAGATACAATTTATACAATAGAGTTAAAATTAAAAATATCGATTTGGCTATCATTATAGCTAACCTCATGATTCTATTTACAGGATCATTTATTAAATTATTGGTTTTCTGTAGGAGTTTTAGGTTTTAGATGAAACAATGTAATACTTCAAATATACAAATTGAAATAAAGAACGCACTGATTATTGCTCGCATAAGGAGTCCAGTTGTCGCTCGTTGAAATCGGTTTTTTGAGACTTGAGAGGTTGTTACTCTGGTGGTTGGTGCTCATGCACTCGTTTAAGGGACGACACGGATATGCCGACCAGAGAGTGGTAGGTGGTTTTATCAAACGTTTTTGTATTTTCCCCGAACTAGATTTCTCTTCGGCGGCAAAGACCTTTTTGTCGGTGACAATAGTTTTATTCGGGATGACTGATTTCTACGAACGACAGTCTGGCCGTTATTTATTATTCTGTAAGATTTTAGTTTATTTATTATAATGATGTGTGATATCATTACAATATGGTGAACGAGATCATAAGGTTGACGTAGAATATCACATTTGTATTATATAAAGCGAAGGAAACTATTTTGAATGGATTCAGGGCATTGAATATGTGTATTTTCAGAGCGTGACCAGACTATCAAATTATATTTCCAGATTTTCTAGAATAGAACGTACCAGTGAAAAATATAACGTTTTAAAGGCATAAGTAAAATCTTTAGATTTCTCCTACTAATGAATCGTAGAATCGATGACGAATTTTGGAAATATATAAACAATGTTTAATGATAGATGAATTCGAACTAAACGTAACACCTAAATCAAGATGAAACAATATATTATCTAAATACCTAATAATTATGAAGAACTGGAGTGCGAGACCTAGAAAATGACATTACTTTGCAATTATCAATATTTTACAATAATTGTTTTTCACACCAGATTGATAAGACATTTAAGTCATTTTGCAAAAAAACAGAATCTGAGGATGATTTTATTAATTAAAAACAATTTCATATTATATAATATTATATGATATATTGAAAAGAATAGTCAAAGCTAAGAAAATAACAGGCGGTACCGATATGAAACCGATAAGCGCGTTAGACGCAATATAATTAATTCCTAACTATTCAGGACAATTCGAAATATATCCATTTTTAAATGCATGCGAAGTAATTATAAGTACGGTAGACTCAGAACAGCACCCTTTCATGTTAAAAATAATAGCAGCTACTAAACTATCGGACAGAGCTTTTAACGTAACCAGATATAAGGAAATTATAGAATGGGGCGATATGAAAAAAATATTGTTCGACGCATTCGAAAGTCCCTACGGAGCAGCTAACTTACAAATCGAATTAAACATAGTAAAAACATGTTTCCACGTGTAGTCGTAGGATTTGTCTATGTCAAGACTTATAAGACTCTTATACTTAATGTGTTTTTTCTATGTATAATTATTGTATAATAATAGACTCAAATGCATGTCAAAAAAATTTCATATTATACAATATATCTATATGATAGAGTCTATGATATGTTTCATGAAGTATATCTTAATTACACGATTGTTCAAGTTCTAGAATATATAGAAATATAATATTTATAATAATAATAATATATATGTATATATTATATATATATAATATAATATAATATTAGGTATACCTAATCTATATAACTAGTACGTAGGTATTATAAATTTGCAACAACAGATAAATAAATATTTCCGTTTTATATTTTACGTTTGAATTATTCATTTTATTCTACTTCGACATAATTAATATTAATTTTATTTAGACACTTGAAAAACGAATAGTCGTGGTGGGGGAAACTTCACTTATACATTTAGTGGGGGTTAAAAATACTGCAATGAAGTCTCCTATTCCTTATTTAGTCGATCATAGGCGTTCACATATTATTAATAATAGTATAAGATTTATTAACCATTTGAGTGTTTAATATATTGTAGGCAGTTATTTATGAACCAGTCAACAATTAATACATTTTAATAAAATATTATATTTTTAGTGTTATTATCTTATTAAATTTACAGTATACTTTCATCGCCGGTCGATGGCCATGAAATCTTCGTTCTCCTGGCTAACATGTCTTTGTTTCATTTATGGTACGTAATAATTTCAATACATTACGATGCGTATATTATAATAGCTGATCCCGCTGGCACTTCGTCGCCCGTTAAATGTACCAATTCTATATGACTCAAACTTTGTTCAATTCGTTATTTAATATTCGGTTTATGGTGTATAAAATTTATCTTAACTTTTCTGTTGCCCGGAATAAAAATTCTGATTCGCAGCAGTATATTATCAGGTAGGCAACCTGCCTGCGGTAGATCGCGGACCCCGAGCTGTTTGTATACGTAAGTGTATGATTTAATTCTTGTAACGTCTCCTCTTCACCTGGGCTCTTACCCGTTCCGGTGTCGTTCTGTTTATATTAACGAGGTCTCAGAGACTCGACCTCGGTGTGTGATATTATTACTAGGGATCAGGGTTACCTTATGTGAAGCAAGTACTCAACGTAATGTATATATATATATATATCTCTGTTATTGATGTATTATAATTATATACTACAAGTTACAATATTGAAAGTATACTTATAAATTATAACTCCGGGCTACCGATCGGGCCATGGTGTGTCGTGGGTGCCGATGTCCAAATGTGGGTTGAGCTGGTCGTCCGCAGGTCCTCTTCAGGTCGTTGTCAGTCCTCGAGTTCCTCTATCGACCACCGACTATGACTCCTCATTCTTGACCATCCAACTATCAACCGCCGACTGTCTTCTATCGACTACCTCACTGTCGACTCTATCATAACTGACCCCCGCCAGGCGTCCAGGTCGGTTATTTACACGATGTGAGCTAAACATCGCGTCAGCATAATATATATTTCATACATATATACACATTTGTCATTACTAACACTCAGCATATTAGCCGTGCTCAACGTAGGGAGTAATGTACGATGTCGATGACGATAATCGTTACACTCTAAACTTTAGAGTCTAAAGTATCAAAATTGTACAAAGTTTGTCATTTTTACTTAATTTCACCTCCGGAGGATTAATATGATAAATTAATACTAAAGCCTAACGCAACCGTACTAAAATCCGATGAATAAAAAAAAAACAAATTTAACACTTTTTAAATTAGCCTATCTTCTTCCCAGAGGTCTAATCTACACAAAAATATTAATTTATATCTTATCTCTATACTATAAAATGATAGCGTTTGTTTGTATGTTCGGGATACACTCCGAATCGACTGAACCGATTTCGAAAATTCTTTCACCAATACAAAGCCACATTCTTTGTGAGTGTCATAGGCTAATTTAAAAAGGGAAGTGATCACCCCCGGTCGGTGTTCAAACAGGAATTTTGAGATTTACAATAGAAATTTTATCACGTATTGGCTGTGAATAATTATAATCGTTAATTACTCCACTAAAACGCAAAATATTTGAAAATCCTTTCTTATTGCACGGTGAAAATATGAGAAGAACCTCTATTCCAAATTTCAAGTCCGTACGTTGAGTAGTTTTTTAGATACAGCGATCGGTGAGTCAGTGGTATTTGGATTTTATATGTATAGATAACTAATTATTGACTTACATTATCGGACTTTATTTATGCCTAAAACCTGCTCCGTGATATCCTCTTTCATTTAAAAAAAACTGCATGACAATTGGATAAGAAGTTTCGAAGCCAAACCGTAACAAAGATTTCCTCTTTTGCTTGATTTCAGTTATATATATATAGATTACCTCATCTATCTACTATATAATACATATTTGATATTACCTATTATTACCTATATTTATATTATTTAAGTAAACGCAAAGCATACATTTAAAATTTAAATATAAATCTTATTTATATTTTTTACATTGGCTGCACCACCCTTATATAGACGTGGCAGTATAATAGGGAAGACCTGGGACAAAACAAACAAATGATGAATTTATCTTTGCATGATAATATTGTTAAAAACTTGTAGGGATTCCCCTAATCCCCTGTGTTACTTCTCCGGTTTCCCCACTATATGAGACATATTGACCAATGTTAATTGTTCTTGAGATTTGTTTACTACTTTGGGACTGTCCTGAAGTGATACAAAATAATGTTTTCAATTCCTCCCGTTTTATACTAATCGTTTATTTAGTGGATACGTTTTTAAAATTTGGATTTATCTAATTTGAAATTCAAATTAATAGTTTCTCAGTTATAAAAATGTAGCTAAAGATAATTATAGGGCTTTAGACTGGTTTATAAAAATATAAAATATATGACGTTATATCGAATCTAGTAGGTGCGTATTTATGCGTAGGTTATTTATTTTGGTTTGGATGTACCTTAAGCTGTCAATTGTAGATTTAAATTTCGGAATCTGTTTTGGAAATTTGATACTTACTGTGTTTTTTCTATGTATTATATATGCCTTGAATTTGCGTTTTTTTAAGGGTTGTTTTAGGGTGGCTTACCCGTCATAAAAATCTTTATCGAATATTTGATTATTTCTGTTTGCAATTGGTTTCACGTAAGAAAAAAAATATGGCCTTCCTACTATTCGCTGAACGTGGATTGTCCATCTCGGTTATATTTATCCCCAGGCAACGCCGGGTAATATAGCTAATAGGTATAATAATTGTATAATAATAGACTCAAATGCATGTAAAAAAATATAAACAATATAAAAAAGGTGGATAAGTGGATGTCGCTCTGCTGTACGGTAGGTTACAAGTGGGTCACTGTAATGGATGGTGTTAAATTTGAATTCAATAATATAATATCATTGTATAAGAAAAACGATTCTGAGCGAAAACGGTCAGTCAGCCTATGATTTTACCAAGTATATTTGATGATATTATTGTGAATAAAGTAATTTATATATAACCTATTTACGTGGAGCCTTGTTTTAAATGTTCAATCCTTAGCCATAAAAGTTAAAAATTTATAAATTTATAAATTTTTAACTACAAAATAATTAATAAATTATAAATTTGAAAATGTTGTCAACATTTGAACTTTAAATGCTTATAAAAAAAAATTGTGCGTATGTATTTTTAATATTTTTCAACTGCTATTAGAACGATATATCAGGGGCCTTATATTAAATTTTCACGCTTTTTTACCCAACAAATAAAAATTTATTGATATTTATAGAAAAAAAAACTAAAAAAATTGAAAACTGACATTGTCCGTAAACAGCTCAAAAAGAGTCAAAATATTTTCAACATTTTATGGTGTATAGCAAATGCTAATATAAACATTCAGTCAAAATTTCATGTCCCTACGGTCATTTGTTTTAGAGTTACACCAAAAACCAAAATCGATTTTCTCGAAAACAGATTTTGCGTAAAAATTCCCGTTTTTCCTTAATTTTTCTTTTGTTTTTCACGTCGCTTGTGAAAACTACTAGGAAATTTTTACTTTTCAGAAAAGTTACTATTGAAGAAAGTCCAAGCACTTTTACTGTCCTAAAAGGTAATGACAGACACAAAAATAAAAAAAAAAATAAAAAAAAAAACACACATCATTGTAGAATCAATACATTCATCGCTTCGCTCAGAATCTAAAACGGTTATTATCCAAATGTCAAATGGAATCTTCTAGAATCTAAAATTGATTTATTACCAAACATTTTCGCTTATATATTACTCACATGACTCCCAAGCACATTTCTTATAAATTAAAACTATTAATAATAACTAATTGTGTTAAATATTATATAATAAGTACATACTTTGAATTTTGATCGAATTTAATTCAAATGCATAACATAATATTATGTTATGTTTTTATATATTATACTATAATCTATATATAAAACACACCATGATAACATTTCCATAAAATTTTAATTTTTTTTATTTTATTTATTCATGGTCTAGCATCAATTACTAAGTTATTCGCTTGCAACCAAAAAAAGAATTATATTAGTTACATATAAATAATAAAATGGTTTCCTTGGATTAAGTTGTGCATATCAATAGTTTTAGAAATGTGATGATTTTGTTGGTGTTGTCTTGGATTGGGCTAAGGGCTTCGAAGAGGTTTTTAGACATTTCTAGGCTTTTTCTGGTTATTTCTATATGGTTTAGACACTAGACAAGAACCCGCTTGACTGTAAGAGGTTCTCCGCAGGTTTGGCACATTACAGGATCTTCTCTGCGCATAAGATGTCCATGGGACATCTTTGAGTGACCTATACGTAATCTATTAATAACTACTTCATCTTTGCGATTTGATGTATGGGGTTTAATCAGTATATGGTAGTATTTTCAATTTTTTAATATAATTTTACATGGATACAATTTATTAATAGGTAATATGCGTTCTATAAAAATATTCTGTATTTGACAAATAATCTCGAAGATTTCATAGTTAAACTATTTTGAATTATACATTTCAACTCCAATATTTATATAACTGGTATGTACTACCAATTGAATAGCTACCAATAAAAACATTATATATTTATTGTAAGAAATTGTTGTTGTTTGATGAATGAGGTGAATTTGTGTATAGTATGGAGGGATTTATCTCACCTCCTCCATCTGATTAACATTATAATTGTGTGGGCTACTCCACCAGACCTATATAATTAATGTATACGTCATTATTATAACACGAGTTATTTGTTTTAGGAACGGGCATAATGTGCAATCCATTAACCGAAAAACGTCAAATTGTCTCATGTTCAGTGTGGGTAACTATATTCTGTCTTAACAAAATACTATTACCTACTAATAATCATCACCAGTGGCGTATATATAATTTAATTCCAGGGAGGGGGAGGGGGAATCCAGAATGGGATTCTCGACATTATAATTAATGATAATAACTCTACACACACATACTTTTATTTTCTAGTATGGAGGGTGTTGAACCTCTTACCGAGATATACGCCACTGATCGTCACTTCCTTATAAACCTACAATCCTACATAGTATATTTTGTAAATATATAATATAATATTAGGTGCTTGAATGTTTGGTTATTTTAAAAAATAAAAATTTCAAATAATATTTCATAACTATTTTTAAGTTTGTTAAGGGTGTGATTAAATCCCTAAATCCCCTTAAATTCTAATGATTTTTAAATTATTAACCATTCCTAAATTACTAAACATTCAAAACGAATAAACGTAGGTACCTATACCTATTAAAGGTGTTGTGACTATGAAGTTATAAGGTAGGTATATATTAACATTTCTATGTTATAGACTAAATGCTTATAAAAATTATGTTTGTTATGAATTATTTTTATAACATTATAATAAATTATTTTTTCTTAAAACTTCAAGCATATTGATACATTGCAAGTTGTGTTAACAGAAACATGTTCAGCTGTACAAATAAGGAGTGCGTTGATCTGGCGTCAATTTGCGATGGACTCGCAGATTGTTCAGATAAGTCAGATGAAACCCAAAGTCTGTGTGCTTCATTTTTTAAAACGTACGGAAATAAAGCTAATAAGTTTTAAGGGATTTATAAAATATATAATATCTGTTCTTATTTTGTATTTATATTATTTATGTAAATATAGATGTCCGGGATCTGCGTTTCGTTGTAATTACGGTGAATGTGTAAGTAAAAATTCAAAATGTAATGGTAAGTACGAATGTGTCGATGGATCAGATTAAAAATTACCTGAATGTAAAAAACTAGACTTAAGTATTTCTTCAAGCCCTACAAGACCGCAACAGACTCAAGGAACCAGTCAGGCTAAATGCATGTAAGTAATTGATTTTCATTTCTAAATTGTAAAACTGTTTGATTAGAATATATTTATATATTTAATGATTTGCATCTTTTCATAGGATTTGTATAATATTCATAAGAATTAATTATGTGACTTGGCGCGACATGAGAGTAAGTAACAGCCGCTACCATTAATTCCTGGATGGATGATCACCCGGGTTCATAGTGGCAATAACCTTGCCAAGCATAGGTACCTACACACGTACCAACCAACCGTTCCAACCCCTACAAGAGCTATAATGGCCATAGTTGCAGGGGTTAAGACTTATAAAAAAAAAATTACCTATTATAATAATATATACACGAGTATTATTAATATCAATAAAAAACTTTGGATTTTGTGTAAAAATCATAATATATTTATTGTTTATAGTATATTTTACTAATATTATATGTTATAATGCAACTATTAATTTGTAAAAATAAAAAAATATTTTTATTATTAAGAAATCTAGAGGAATACCGTTGTTCATCTGGCCAATGTATAGATATAACATCCATTTGTGATGGAACTTTAGATTGCAATGACGGATCTGACGAAACATCAGAATTGTGTAAACCAAGGGTGTACGTATTCATCGGAATTTAAAAAGAAATGTACAACATGCATATCACATGTAACTGTTATAATTAGCTATTATATTATTAACATTTAACGTTTTAAAGGTGTCCAACGAGTACGTTCAAGTGCAAGTATGGTGCCTGTATAAGTAATCGAAAAAAATGCGACGGTTTGCAGCACTGAGCTGACGGTTCCGATGAAGCAGACTGCAATGGAAACCCCAAACCTTTGCCATTATTTAACTGAACCTCGCAAATCATGCAGAGGCCGACCACAACATCTGCACCGCAGTATCAAACTAGTAGACCAACAACGCAGACCAATAATGTGAGGTATTGTTCTGTTTATGTTTTTGTAATGTTAACATTTTTTTCTTCAAAAGATATCAATGCACATAATTTAAGATGGGCTAAACAAATGTTATTGGCAAAAACGTTTAAAACGCTTCGACATGGATTTGGTTAATTATAAATGTTAAGAGCGCCACTGTTACGCGGTATATTATTTATATGGTAGGTAACTATATTAAAACGTTGTCAATGTCTGGTACTGCGTGTATCTTTACATCATGAGATGATTTAGATGTTAGACAGGACACTTAGTTATACCTATAGTGGCGATTAAAATTTAACATAAACTTAAATAAAATATTAACAATATCAATATTGTTTTACTTTGGTGATCAACTACTGAAAGCAATACAAAGTGCAAGCAATGAATCTAGACTAGATTGGCATACGCATATCTAGCAAGTTGAACGATTATCATTATACATTTTGTTGATTAATCAAAATGTACCAATACCTATTTGATGGGTTTGATTGGTGACTATCGACTTCAAATGTCATTAACTGATCATTTACAACCAAATCAATAATGAGTGGTTCATTTACTTTTAAACTTTCAATACTATTTATACATTGTATATTATTAACAGTTTCTACTAATTTAATAGTTTTTTTTCTTATTTCTACACATTACCGATACATGTCCTTTTAGTTTGCAATTGAAACACTCCCATTGCTTTTCTGGACAGTTACGAGCATCATGAGTTCTTCCACACCGGTAACATTGACTCGTCTACTTACTTGATCCCTGTTGTGACTGACTGTACGATTGACTACCTCGTTTTGACCCCTCGGCGCTTTGATTGTTTGACTGACTACTACTTGGTACTGCACTGGTATTTTTCTTTAACTGATCTGTCTTAGACTGTGGTTTATTTTTGTAATTTTTTGCGATCCAATTTACTTGAGATTTATTTTTTATATGGTTGGACTGATTTTTCACTAATTCTGAGTCCAAAGCTTTTTCACATGCTTTCTGAAAAGTTAGTGATGACTCTCCCAGTAATTTTCTTTGACAAGCTTCATCCGTAGACCTACAATTAGTCTGTCGCGAAGTGCATCATCCAAAAATGTGTCAAATTCACAGTGACTTGCTAACTTTTTTAACGTAGTGATAAATTCTTGTACCGATTCCCCCGGACTTTGACAGCACTGATTAAATTTAAAACGGTCACTCACCACTAAACGCCGTGGCGAATATATCGCGTCCAAATATGTGACTAGTTCTTCAAAAGTCTTTTCTGAGGGATGACACGGTAAACATGCGTTATTCAATTGACTGTAGGCTTCTGAACCTATAAACGCAATGAGGTGCTTTTGACGTTGATCGTCTTTCACTTTTAACACTGACAACTGAGCCCTTAAACGATCATGATAATTTTTAAACGGTTCCTCATCTGGCACATAGGACGAAATTTTGTTCGACATTATGAACTTCGTTTGTACGTTTGCAAGACCACAAAAGAAACCAAACACTTTTCATATATTAATCACGCACATTAGAATCTATACGATTTCCTTTATATATTTTTAACAAAAAAAAACGTATAACGCATTTTCTTCGTCGCCAAATGTTATATTTGTATTCATTTATACAGACACGCGGAGTGCAGCGGACGAAAAAACATCTACAGCGAGTACGATCTGATTAAGACTGTTTATTATAATATATAACGGCTATCGCAGTATCGCGCTGTCGTCGATACCGATTACATAATAGTATAAATATTAATTAGGTAGGTAACATACATAACAAGTATACGGACATATAGATAATATAATATAATAACGATAGCTGCAAACGACAACGAAATTAATGCATACTGCATAATGCATATAGTTGCATCGTGGACATTTGCTACATACAAAGGTGTTATATCATTGATCATGACAATTTATGTATTATTTGAGATACATTCCGGTGTATAACGTATGCTTTAGCGAAACTTTAAAAAATCTCTGAGGTAATTACCTCTGAAATTATCGTTCACCACGCCACTGTTCACACATAATGAAAATTCACACATAATTTTACAATTCTATATATATTTCTATTTATATATATGTAATGTATTTTATTATATTGTCATATGTAGATACAATTAACTAATTGTTCTTGAGATTTGCTTAATTCTTTGGGACTGTCCTGTGGTGATACAAAATGTTGTTTTCAATTCCTCCCGTTTTATACCAATCTTTTATTTAGTGATGGATACGTTTTTTAAAATTTGGATTTATCTAATTTAAAATTCAAATTAATAGTTTCTCAGTTATAAAAATGTAGCTAAAGATAATTATAGGGCTTAAGACTAGTTTATAAAAATATTAAATATATGACATTATATCGAATCTAGTAGGTGCGTATCTATTATACTTGCTACTTGGACTATTTTTATAAATTATAAATAATGATAGATAAATATGTATTATTGACATTTTTGTATTTCTATAGCCCCCATATCTTGCAAACCCATTATTACCGATCATCCCTGAAGATCAATTTCAATTTATTTATATTTTTTAAGTAGATTTTGTATTGTGTTTGTTTTTTTGCTCCCGTAAAAAATATTTAAGTCGTCTACGAACAGAGTGTATTTGAGGGGTTCAGTGATGGTGTTGGATATATTGTTTATGGCTAAAATAATGTATAATAATGTAAATAATGTAAAATGATATCAGGATAAACTTGTGGGATTCCATTTTCTTGCAAACATTTCTCAGAAGATGACGTGTTGCCTATTTTTGATTGGAATGCTATGGTTATGTCCAATAAGTAGGTTTCCGTGGCATGATATTGTGCTTTGTTTTTAAATGATTCCGTGTTTCCACGTGCATTCGTAGGATTTTTCTATGTCAAGACTCATAGATTCTTTTTCGGTTATTTATTTTGTTTTGGATGTACCTTAAGCTGTCAATTGTAGATTTAAATTTCGGAATCTGTTTTGGAAATTTGATACTTAATGTGTTTTTTCTATGTATTATATAAGCCTTGAATTTGCGTATTTTTAAGGGTTGTTTTAGGGTGGCTTACCCGCCATTAAAATCATTATCGAATATTTGTTTATTTCTGTTTGCAATTGGCTTCACGTAAGAAAAAAAATATGGCTTATGAATAATAAATATGGTTACATTTATCCCCGGGCAACGCCAGGTAATATAGCTAATAGGTATTATAATTGAATAATAATAGACTCAAATGCATGTAAAAAAATATAAACAATATAAAAAACGGTTAATATCCAAATGTCAAATGGAATCTTTTAGAATCTAAAGTTGATTTATTACCAAACAATTTTTCTTATATAATACTCACATGACTCCCAAGCACATTTCTTAAAAATTAAAACTATTAATAATAACTAATTGTGTTAAATATTATATAATAAGTACATACTTTGAATTTTGATCGAATTTAATTCAAATGCATAACATAATATTTTGTTATGTTTTTATATATTATACTATAATCTATATATAAAACACACCATGATAACATTTCCATAGAATTTAAATTTTTTTTATTTTAATATAATTTTTTATTTTATTTATTCATGGTCTAGCATCCATTACTAAGTTAGACTAACTTAGTTTGTTCAGATAAGTCAGATGAAACCCAAAGTCTGTGTGCTTTATTTTTTAAAACGTAGGGAAATAAAGCTAATAAGTTTTAAGGGATTTATAAAATATATAATATCTGTTCTTATTTTGTATTTATATTATTTATGTAAATATAGATGTCCGGGATCTGCGTTTTGTTGTAATTACGGTGCATGTGTAAGTAAAAATTCAAAATGTAATGGTAAGTACGATTGTGTCGATGGATCAGATGAAAAATTACCTGAATGTAAAAAATTAGACTTAAGTATTTCTTCAAGCCCTACAAGACCGCAACAGACTCAAGGAACCAGTCAGGCTAAATGCATGTAAGTAATTGATTTTCATTTCTAAATTGTAAAACTGTTTGATTAGAATATATTTATATATTTAATGATTTGCATCTTTTCATAGGATTTGTATAATATTCATAATAATTAATTATGTGACTTGGCGCGACATGAGAGTAAGTAACAGCCGCTACCACTAATTGCTGGATGTATGATCACCCGGGTTCATAGTGGCAAAAACCTTGTCACGCATAGGTATCTACACACGTACCAACCAACCGTTCCAACCCCTACAAGAGCTATAATAGCCATATGTTGTTTTTTTGTGTGGTCAATTTCAAAATAATTGTCAATGCAAAGCGCCACATCACAAATTGGACAATAGTATGACATTTCTTTTTTACAACGATCTAATTTTCCCATTTTAAAATTATTCATGTCTGGCCGAGTGTCTGTGTAATGCGCGTGTGTCGGTTTGTGTGTGCGCAAGCGCAGAAAAATAATCAATACCCTCTAGCGTTGGCAATTTCTCGTTTCTCATATTTTGTTTATCATTTCGGCGCTGCGGTGACAGACGAACGCTAGTTGTAACTTTTATTTCAAGGCTATAATATATAAATCACACGAATCCTGTCGATAAAACATATATTTTGTGAGTATAATACATATAATATTATATAGTTATTCTCGTGACCATGTAATAATACATAATAATACACGAATGTATATTGTATTATAATTATTTATGTCAAACACTTCGTAAATACTACTTCTAAAATAGTAGTCTGGGTGGAACTAGTCTACCAAAACATGAGGTGTTGTTGGACGAGTTCATACCTAAGATATCGATCTGATATTAAGTTGATACAATATAATAATAATAAATATATTTTTACCAATATTGTTTTTTTGTGTGGTAAATTTCAAAACAATTGCTAATGCCAAGCGGCACATCACAAATTAGACAGTAGTATGACGTTTCTTTTCTACAACGATCTAATTTTCCCATTTTAAAGTTATTTATGTCTGGCCGAGTGTCTGTGTAATGCGCGTGTGTGGGTTTGTGTGTGCGCAAGCGCAGGAAAAATAATCAATACGCTCTAGTGTCGGACATTTTGTATTTTTGAGTCCTGCGCTTGACTAACCTTTAATGACTAAAATGGGTTCTTGTTTTTTATACCTTGTCATTTAGGCGCTTCGGTTAACAGGCGAACGCTAGTTGTAACTTTTATTTTAAGGCTATAAATCACCCGAATATTGTCGAAAAACATATTTTGTGAGTATAATACAAATTATATTAGAGTTATTCTCGTGACCATATAATAATACATAATAATACAAGAATGTATATTGTATTATATTTATGTCAAAAACTTCGTAAATACTACTTCTATAGTAGTCATGGGAGAGTTATCACTTCGGGGTCTTGTAAAAGGGGGGAGTTGGATGAGTTCATACCTAATAGCTATCGATCTGATATTAAGTTGATACAATATAATAAATATTAATATTTATTTAAAATAATAAAACAAATATTCTTATAAATATTTTATAATATTGTCCATAGGTTAAACTGTATAAGAATAAATGGCTGATACACCTATTTGGTGTGTTATTGAGTATGATGGTGGTGGTGTACAAATTGAACCTAAAAGTTGAACGGACACTGGGTCATCAGGAACCAGCTATTGGCCCAAACGAGGAGTTTTTATTTCAGACCTACAATACCTTAATGCAGTAAAACATAATACAAGTCCTGAAATAACTTGGCCAGACTGTAAGACATCTACACTGGGATTCTATGGTAATTTCAAACTTTATAAATATTATATTTTGTATAGGACAGTATTAAAATATATAGTTGAAACTTGAAAGCATACCTGATAAATGATAATCCTTACACTTAATTTAATAAAATATGGTATGACTATAAATTCATGGCAGTCGGATTTCACTATTATTAATCGCTTAAAAGTAAATTACTATGCTAAAGACCAAACTCAATAAACGTTTGTACAAATCATCTAATTTATACTTGCAATGTAATTATTGTTTGTAGGAATATTTAATTTGTTTTATTTTAATAATTTAATCAAATGTATTTTAGATGACTTCGAAGATGCCAAACGTAAACTAAAAAAATCTGAAGTCAATGCAGACCTTAACACAGATGTGGAAAAAGAAAAAAAAAGCCGAAAAAAGTGGAAGAAAAAAAAAACATTTGTTAGTTCTAGTGACAATCCTGAACCTTAAGTAACGCCCGCTATTAAAATAAAACTATTTCCTAAACCACAACAACCAAGTACATTGCCACAAAGTTTATATTTAAATGAATCTGCATTGCATTTTCCTGAAAAATTACGCTCTCACAGAATCCCTTTCTAAATTTTCCGTATCAACTACATCATTTACCACATAGTAAATATTATAAATAATATAATTATTCGATTTGATTTAAAAGTACACAACAATAGCAAATAGATTAAATACAGTAATTTTATAATATACATTGCCTTTGCGATTCTTTGACCGGTCCACTCCCATCCAGCCACTATTACACAAATAACAATTTATAATAATATCGACATCATGAATTCACGCGCATCTTTGAGTTGCTTGCTGGCCGTCATAGCCAACTTCATCCCTGAGGCGGCCCTGAGCGGCGCCCGCATTGTGTCACGTCTGGTCATAATGGCTGACCGCAATTCGAACTTGTTGATCGTCCTCAAAAAAGCCGTCAGCGCCGGATCCAAAATCACCGATCCAATTACATTTGTGATAAAAATTCCACCGATTAAGATTACCGCTGGCGACAGCGTTATGGAAATCCAGTGCTGTGAACCCAATGTTATCTTCACCAACGAAGAGAGACACATGTTTTGCCAGTCAATGGACGACCACATGTTACGCACGGTGTACCGGTGTCACGATGTCACGCTATACGACGACGGCAACCCCGAAAACGTGACAGTGGTGTACTGGACGTTGGTCAAGACGGCGTGGTACCAGCTCACGTTCCTGGCCCTGACCATATTGCCGTTCTGTTTAATGGTGATATCCGCACTAGTATACCACCTCTCAGAAAGCTTCGA